>NC_051176.1:138719445-138991014 GCF_013339695.2 Rhipicephalus sanguineus | reverse complement strand
TACTCTTCATTACAAAAAAAGATGCAGAACAAGTTAAACCTTTTAAAATGTTAATGATGTGTGAGGCGTTATGAGGGTTAAGGCTGATCTGTTAATCTTACTTTCTCAACCGCCGACCTATGTACGTTGCACTTTGAATATTGTCTATGACGTGCTCTAAAACTGTATAAGGTAAATGATAATAAATGAGTAATATTGCAGAGTTTTGTATGCGTGTACATCCAAATTATAGCAGCCGTAATATGCTGCATCATACAGGCAATGCAATGGCCTAATTTCTTCTGCGTAAAAGGTGGCTACTTATAGGACCATACAGGATGGACACTTTGAGGAGACAGAAAGTCAGCGGCCCAAATTGCGACATCTGGAGACATAAAGGACGGTTACATATGGGATACATACAGGACGTCACAAATGGGACACATACAGGACGGACACTTGGAGGACACAGAAAGTAAGCGGCCAATCGCGACATCTGGGAGACATACAGGTGTGTCCTCATGCTGCCTCGGGGAACCATACAGTACACTTCCAGGACATCACCATTTTCATAAGGGCGGGAGGGCGCGCTGGGCTGTCCGTCGTTTACACTACGCGGCGCGTGCGCGTTACAGTAGGCGAGGCGCTCTGCCACAGCGACGTCACCAGATATTGATAATTTTGCTCAAATCGAGGGGACAAGAATGTAGCCAAAAAGGAGCCAAGTAGCCAAGACGATTTTTCTGCCGCCACCGGCCTAAAAAGTAGTCAATTTGGCGCAAAGTAGCAAACCTGGCAACTAGAACCTACCTAGAAACAAAAAAAAGGCTCCCTAATTCCCAGCAGGCAACGCGCTGAAGACCAAGAGGGAAAGGAGAAACGACGAGGGAGCGGCTTCAGAGGAGGTTGGTTTGTGGAAGCTAGGCGCGCTCCCTCCTAACTTTTTTTTTATTACTCCATGGCCGTGAGTGGTACGTCGTGAGCGCGGTGAAATTGAATGCGAGACATCGTGGCCACGTGATGATATAACATTTAGTTCTTCGTGCATGTGTGCATAGTCTGTGCGATAAAGCTGATAGAAGAATCGTGCCGCTCGCTGGCGTTGCGGTGGGAGCACTGCTCCTCGGCAAAAGCAAACGCGGTGGGCGGACCCGCTCTTCGCCGCGGGCGTCTGTCAATCAAACTGACTGACGCGCGAACTCGGGTAGAAACTCGTTGATTCTGAAAAGGCCCCAGTTCAACTCGTGACTGTCGTAGTGCCGGTGTGACTGTCAAGCGTTCCATGCGGTGGACACTAAGCAGCAGCTTCTTTCCATATAAAATAATTTGGTCAGCTTTAACTGCTTGTGCGAAGCTGGAGCCTTCGGAGGAGCTTGTGATCACCTATAGCTTCTACCAGCTTTTTACGTGGCTCGTCTACCCAGTCTGCTTCGGAGGCCAGGTCAGTTCGGTCTCAATTTGATAATAATTAGCTGTGTCTTAATTAACATGATAATGAATATTTGTCTGAATTGGTAATGTTTTAATTAACATAATAATAATGATTTATGTTTAACTAGCAAGTTATTAATTAGCATGGATCTAATACGCATATCCCTAATTAGCGTGACCTTAGTAAGGTCCTAATTAGCCTAGTTCTAATTAGCGCTCACATAATTAGCATGGTCTTAATTACCTCGGTTCTAGCTTTACACGGCGTCATTAGCATGGTCTTAGTAAGATGGCGCTTAATTAGCTCGGTTTACTATGGCGGTGTTACCATTTTCTCCTGGGAACAGAGTGCGTACCTCCACGTGTAAAAAAAAACGGAGACTAAAGGATGTTGAACATCAATAGTGAAAACAACAGGGTGCTTGTCGCAATGTAACAGCATTCGGCGATACAAGCTACAATATGGGTTTTGCTTTTACCGCTGTTTTACGGTCATTTGAAACAACTTCAATGGCGTATACAGTGAATGGACGTCTTGTTCTGTCGAAATTGTCGGCTGTTGTTTGGCTGTCGCGGCGAGTCAAGAATAGAAACGTGAACGGCCGCTGTGAAGCCTCGAAACATCGATGAAAGGGGAACTAGAAAAGAGCGTCGGCACGCAGAACTGCGCAAGAAGCGACCACGCTGCACCCAGATAACCGTGACGCCGGATGAGCAGAGTGAAGATTGACGGCACCGCCGGGGCCAGTCCATAGAAGAACGATGCTTCCTGGCTCGAAGTCTGGCCATTTTTGCCCATCCCCGCAGTATATAACTGCTGAACGGAGAAGAAAAAAAAAACTCTCATATATAAATGGTTCTTTCTATTCCTAGAAATCCCAGGGGCAATCAATAACTGGATGCGATGACAAGGTTTCTCGGGAGAAGATTAAGAAAAAAAATAAACGAATTGCACGCATTGTCCCGCATCATGAAATCTCCTGCTTCAGAGAAGAAAACAGCTGTCGGCGCATTTCGTTACGCAGAAGGGCACGCGTCCCGACGTTATACAGGCGCAATGCGTACAGGGGCGCCGTCATTTCGGCTAGTGCAGTCACGCTGCATGTCGTATATACCGTTAACAAATAGTAAGCTTACGAGGAAATCCCACTAACAGGTTACGCGATTGTCGCAGCGAAAGAGAGCTAAGCTTATAGGAGAAAAATGTAATTCGGGTGCGCTGCAGGTATTAGTGAGATGAAACGCTGCCTATATAATAGGGAAAGCTGTCATCGTGGAGCAGCGCCCGCGTGGCTTGACGACTGCACAAGTAGGAAAAAAAATGCACTCTAGGAGCGTCGTACCATTTATAGTTGGCGGCTCACACGTAAGGCTTGAAGACCCAGACAAAATTTAAGCCTCAGTTTTTTTAAATGAATGGTACTTTGAATATATTCTAAACGCACAGTACTGCTGAGGGTTTTTCTATTGAAAGTTTTATTTAAGAAGTTGGAGTTAGTACTGCGCGAGGTTTCGGTAACAAAGCCAAAGTGATGCGAAACCAGGACCTCCGTCAAGGTAACTTTCGTGCGTGTGTAGGCATTCATGTTTATGAAGCAGGCCGGTTGGTCTAAGTAACGGCCGGTATATAATTAATTCAAGCAATGACTTTAGGAAAAGGGCGATTTTTAAGAAAATAGTCAGGAAGCATTTTTTATCGTATGCTACTCCGTTATAAATAGCTTGTTTTGGAAAGGGACCGGTCAGCTCTCCTCTCTGTGTCGTAAAACACCGATGCCTCGGTCAGTGTTTCAAAGACGTGCCCATTTCTTGAGCTTAATTACGCGTTTTGATAACTTTACATGCAATTTAGTAAATCGACAGCTGTCACGCACGAACGAAAGTGCCGCGGTGGCGCACGAATGTAAGCTATGCTTTCACATGCAGTTCTGTGTATGTGTCTGCGTAATATCTCCGAGGAAATCCACCCTTCCATTTAGCAAAGCTCCCAGAACGTCCGAAGCATAGTCAGCGGATTGGTTATAAGCCGCCAACAAAGTTCGTAGAAAATATTAACGCACGCACCGAAATGAGGTTTAGCTACTTCAGCGATCCCGTATGTCAAAACCACGCGAATTTGCACATTAAAACGACTGCAAGCTTGTGTTTTGCTGCCGATATATTCTATTGCGGACACACCTGAGCATTATGCCACGTGCATTGTATGATAATAATTGTGCGTATACGCCGTACCCAGAGCTATGTCTCAAAATCGGATAGAAAGGTTAGTCTCCTCTGGTGCGAGTTGCATATGTGGGATGCCGTGTCGATGGAAGGACGCATCCCAACATAAAACGTAACAACTGTTTATTAGCCAAGTAGCAGCAGCGGTGTGAGCATACCGACGCTGCGCTCAGTCGGGTAGCGAAGAAATGATCACTTCCGAGCTTGGCAGCTTGGTTTTAAAGCCACCGTCGATTACCTAAGCCTCCGGTGACGCTGCGGTGGCGCTGTCCCTTATCGGAGACGTGGTGTAGCATGCAGCCGTGTCACGCCGGGCTAGCGAGTGACGAGGTGGCGGCTGCGCCGGTTTGTGCGCAGTGTGTTGCCACACATACACGCCATACTTCGGTGTAGTAAAGACGAATACATAGACGATGACCATACCGTGCTGAAGCCAACTCTTCAGAAGCTTGAAACGTTTGTTTCCGAGTCTTCGTCGTTAGCACGTACAGGTTTCAGCAGTGTTTTCAGTCGTACCTGCCCTGAGCCACGCTGAGTTTGACGAACAAAAGCACGTTGACTCCACTGCGCCAAGAAATGAGGCCATTTTAACGACATGCCTCGCAAGCGACAACTTGTGAAATAGTGTTCTGCCTCTGTATTGTACGAATTTGCCTTCGTTTCCTTGCGATCCGATATTTGTCTTCTCGCTGATGGATACCAGAGATACTTCTTCCGTTGTTCGTTTAACTTTGTTACTACTTAAAGAAACCTTGAAAAAATAAACATGCTCGCGACGTGTCTGCAGAAAATGCGTGTTCACCAAGACCCTGCGTACGTTTTTGGCCCATTCAGGCGTCACTATTTTCCAAAGCCCCCGCGTCGAGAATGAGAGCCGTTAAACAGCTCGCACCACACGGGAAGCCAATTTAAATCAGTCTCGCCCTGAATACCCTGGCACACAGGTGGCGCGCGACCGGCCCCGAGGCGTGCGCGAGATATACGTTCAGCTATCGAACCGTTTAAAGTGCGCCAGGTCGCGCCAGTCAAGTGATCACGCTGCACACAGCACGCTCGACTGAACGCGACCAGTAAAAGACAAGGGGAGGCGCACAGTTCACGGCAGGGAAATGGACTGCGCGCGCCGCCGAGTTGTTGTTAGAGGGACCCGCGTATTGAGGGTGAGCCTCGGAGAGCGTCGCGTCGCGGTTGTCGCTCGACGGCGGCGGTGCGTGCGCCTTTCGCCCGCTGCGCTACCCGTGTTCGTTCAGGCGGATGGTGACGACGACTCCGCCAGTTTGATCAGGTTTGGCCGCTGGCGCCGCCTTCCACGGTCCGCTGCTTTCAAGGTCAGGGATGTGTGCGCTGCCGAAGATTCGAGCCGTCGCTGCCGCCACCCGAACGGCGGCTTCAGGTCTCACGTGGCGTGAACAGCGCACCAAACGGTGTAAAACGACGTGTATTACAGGCGGTGCTGCGGGCCCGCCGCCCGTGTAGAAACGGGTGGTTCGCGCCCGCAGGCTGTTGCAGGGCGGCCTCGCACTACCGCCGTGGATGCTAACACGGAAGTATAGCAATGGCCGGCGAGCGCGGTAATTACCGGCGGGGGTAGTGCGCCTGTATACAGAGAGAAGAACGTTCGCAAGAAAAGGCGCCGCTCGTTGTTTCTCTCGCGCCTCCGAGGTCGTCCGGCACGAAGAACGCGCGGCCACTCCTTTCCCGAGCACGCAGCGGACCCAAGGCAGCGTACCGCATCGACGCGGACGTTAGATCCGTATACGGGTGAAGGGCGGTGGCACGGGCGAAGTAAGGCGACAGGCACAAGAGCGGTGAAATAATGCAGACTCAATGACCATGCAATAGTGACGCGAAGCTTTCGTGAAGTGGGGAACGAAGTTCTGTACAAGTGAGTGCGACGCCGAACTTGCAAGCATCAGTTTATGCGTAATAAGAACTTGTTGTTGGGCGAGTTGGTGAGTACTTAACACCGTGGTTTAGAGCTAAAGAAGACAGACACATGTGAGAGACAGGAAAGGCGCTACTCACAACTGATTTATTGCAAGGGTTGCAATGTAATAAATAGCACACTGGTGCGCAGACGTCACGAGCGCGTAACAAGACGTCACCACTTATCAGGCTACAGGCATGTGGCATCAAAAAGCCTAATCTCGTTTCTATACAAGCAGAGAGACGTGTCGCTAACACAGTACCTTTTTTCTTTATATGATACGCCTCCCAGAGTTCGCGGGCTGATTTCTTCCAGCTTCTTCCTAAAATCTTGGCCTCTCGAAATATCGGCTCACACATGCATTTTCGGCAGTGGGACGAAAGATGGGCCCCATCTACTTTCTTTAGATTTCGCGCATGCTCCCTTAACCGGTCATTAAAGGGACACTAAAGAGAAACAATGAATTGGTTTAGATTGATAAAGTGTGCTCGGAGAACTCTTGTGTAGTTTATTTCACCACCATAGGTTTAATATTAGAGGAGAAAACCAAGTTCAATGTTTCATTCTTAAATTTCGCGCCGAACTTTGTAATTCGTGATGTAAAAGACTTCAAAGAGCATTTGACGTATTTTGGCGTTACTGGCTCGACGAAATTTCCACAAACTTGTTATGTCAAGTCTCTGGCCCCCTCAGAGGACAATGTACTTCGATTTAACCGATTAGGAACTACGTAGGCCCAAGCAGGCGCCGTCAGAAATATGTGACGTCACGGCAAATGGTGTGGGAATTCCAAGGTGGCGTCGCCACCTGTATTTTCTTTTTGCGCGTTTTCTCGCTTATTAAGCGTCTTCGCGCAGAAAGCGTGGTGTTTTTGGTATCATGGAAGACTACTTTACTAATGCGAGAAAAATCGTTTTGCTCTTTAGTGTCCCTTTAAGGCATCGGCCTGTTTGCCCTATGTACGACCTACCGCAAGACAGCGGTATGTCATACACCACTCCTTGCACGCACTTCACAAAGGGCGAGGCATGCTTCTTTGAGCACCCTTTCTTCTTGCAGCCCACCTTTGTTGTGCGAGGTCACAGCTGTGCAAGCTTGTTAGGCGCCGAAAAAACAAGCGGGACCCCATGCCCATTGGCAACCTTCTTCAGGTTGTGCGAAACCTTGTGCACATACGGCACAACTTCAGGTTTCTTCCCCGGTGCTCCCTCATCCGCTGTTTTTCGCTTGGCGCTGCCCTTCAGTTTTCAGAGTAGGGCCTCAGCCACCGCCACCAAGACCGGTCCAGGGAAACCCGCGGACAATAGTCTTTCCAATTGTTTCACAAAGGCCGCTTCTACTACATGTGAACACGACTTTCGCAAGGCCGATTCCAGGCAGGATATAGCGATGCCCCTCTTAACAAGCTTTGAATGGGCAGAGTCATAGGGTAAGATTTCCTTACGTGCCCTAGGGGAATACATCCAAGATGTGTGACTCTTACAACACCGCAAATTAAGATCTAAAAACTGCAACATGTTACTCTGGGGCAGCTCTCGCGTGAACGATAAGCCCTTTATGCTGTGTGTTTGTGTGTGTGTGTGTGTGTGTGTGTGTGTGTGTGTGTGTGTGTGTGTGTGTGTGTGTGTGCGTGCGTGCGTGCGTGCGTGCGTGCGTGCGTGCGCACACGCGTGTTCTCTAAAACTTCTGTCGTCGCCGCCTGATTGCCTCGGAACACATTGAACGGAATGCTGCAACAGCTGCCTCATAAAACAGAAAACAGCACGCGTGCAGTTGGCACCACGTGTCATTCCAACACCGATGATAAAAGCAGTTCCCTGTATAAGTCTGGCGGCTGTGAGGTGCGTGTTTCGTTTTTCTATTTTGTATGGTTCGGCATTCGAATATATTTGCATTGCATTGCGGAAAAATACAAAAACGAACAGGAAAGAAAACAAACACAAGAGCGCTTGTGTATCGTTCTTTTTTTTTTTTGTCTGTCTGCGTGATTCTGCGCTATGATTTGCAATGGTATAAATCCAGTGAATCTCAATCTTTATCGTGATGGCATGCGCATTCACGCGAAGACCAAGTCGATTCTTGACAACGGGATTCAGGTAGTACATGCGAATGCGCAGACTTTCGTTGCCGATAATGGGACACTCTAGGCAAAGTCACTGCACCATATAATTACTTTGAAAAAGAGAGAAGACAAACACCAGAACTCTCGTCTTGAGTTCTGGATTCCGTTTACCCTTCATTATTACTGCTTTGTGGTCTGTGAAATGGAGAGCCAATGGTTCTTCGAGTGGATCTAATCTAAAGTTGACAAGGACAAGATCTATGCATGGTCCTCGGGTGGTTGTTGGTTGTTTCCAGTCATATGAAATGCATCGTATCGAGACATCATATACTGCATAATCCAGTCGCTGTCCACAACGTCTACGTTGAAGTAGAGCACTGCACGGGCTCGGGCCTACCCGGAAACCCGGGCCCGGCCCGGCCCGTGGGCCGGGCCGGGTAAAGTAGTTTTCACGGCGGGCCCGGGCCGGGCTCGGGCCTGAAGCTCCGGGCTTAGGGCCGGGCCCGGGTTTGAGGTGGCGGGCTCGGGTCGGGCCGGGCTTGGACTTTGTTCGGTTCTTAAATGGACACTATAGTGAAGCACTGAATCGTTTTAGACTGATAAAGTCTACGCTAAGAACTCGAATTTCATTCATTTCGCCATTATAAGCCTATTGTCAGACGAGAAATTGAAGGTAAAAATTCCATTTTCTAAATTTCGCACTGAAACTCCAAGCTTGACGTCACAGATTTCAAACTGTATTTGTCGTCGACATTGGGAACATTGGCTCTACAAAATTTCCTGACACTTGGTATGTTAAGTCTATGGCCCCGTCAGAGGTCAATGTACTTCATTTTTAGAGATTAGGAACTACGTAGGCCTCATTAGACGCCGTCAGAATCTGAGATGTCACGGCGTCTGCTGCGCGAATTTCAAGGGGGCGTCGCCACCCGCATTTGTCTTTTTGAGAGCTTTCTCACTTACCAAGAGTCTTGGCCCGGCGAGCATGGTGACTGAGGAATTGCAAAATAGTAATTTACTGATAATAGAAAAATTGTTTCCAGTTTGTTCCACATACGTTGTGCATAAATATATGTTTCACATTTTCTCTCCAAAAAGCGCTTTTTTATATGTGGGGCAAGCTATTTGGAGAAATTTTACTAGGGACAAGTACTGAACTTGTTTTGCTGCGTGCACATCGGGCTACTTGATTTATCTTTATCTAAATCGGCGCGAGCTAAAAGTAGATATACCAGGGGCTTATACAGTTAACATGTCGTTATTCTGTGCTTTATTTTTATATCCCGAATGTTATTCTGTAATCAAGTAATAAATGTAATATATATATATATATATATATATATATATATATATATTTTAACTTATGGCAAGAGCGATCGCAGAGCTGCAAAGCGGGGAAACGTTTTTGAAGTTTCCAGCCCTCCACTAAAAGGAGAGGACTGCACGGAGTCTCGTTACATAGAATTCCTACACAGACACATTCTTTTTCCGTGGCTCCGTCATGGCCCCCAGTGGTCATGTGACGCGAGATGAATATGCATACCCTGCTTTGTGTGCCCAATTTGTTAAGGTTTTAGCTTTGTCCTTTTTCCGCTATATCAGGGGTCTCAAACCCACCTCAGCTAACGGGCCGCATTCACGAAAATTTACTCCCGCAAGGGCCAGGACAGTAACGCAGCTAAAAGTGCGCGGGAGGGGGGGGGGGGAGGAGGGGATGGTCTAGGTCGTATCAAATGTCAGCTAACGTTGCCATTTAAAAGAAGAGCTTTCCGAAGTAAAACCTCGGTGATACGAATCTCGCGGGGTTACCAAAAATATTCGTATCATCCGAAATTCGTGTCACAAGAAAGCATGGAAAATTAGTATGCGTAAAAAAGAAAGTTGGCATACGTTTTGGTGTAGTGTTCCTCAGGGCCGCAGCGACGTCATGAACAGCTCTGAATGATTGCCAGTAAAGTTCTTAGACGTCAACGATCATACTTGTACTCGTAAGTATACGGTGCATGCGCGCGTGTGTAATTAATGAACCAGATGTGTTGTGCCCCGTGATCGCTAGTAGCCGCTTCCTAATCTTACTACGCTTTTTTGCATGACATCGGAGTACTGCGGCGAGAGTGACTTAAGAAGCGCTTTGCACACGATAGAAGCCAAGCTCCTTCGCCAAGACGGTCCGCTTCGTCTCTTGGCGTCTTCGTCCACCTTTATTGTGGCTTCATGACGGACCCGCAGCCCAAGTTTTAGTCTTGTTCCATAGAACGCCTGATTGCGGGGACATGGCTTGCGTCTGCGTGGCAGGCACGCGTGTTAAATCCCGAACACACGTACGCGTCGACGCGCTGCAACGCGTACGTGTGTTCGGGCCTTTACAGTACAAAGACGCCGCTGCCTCGAGCACAGGAGCACGTGTCAATGCGTCGGAAAAAAAAAGCGAGACGTCAACGTCATCTGTAATCTAAACGCGAAGGCGCCTAAAAGCCTCACAGATTCGCACCCACTATCTCGGACGCATAGTGGTATTATTGTAATAAACTCTATGCTCGGACGCAACGACGCACTGTTGATGGTCGAGCAGTGCGCATGCCCGCGCCCGCGTGTTACTGCCGCGTCTTCCGCGGCAGCCAGGGCAGCACCTCTTCGTACCTGTGCGCTGGCGTACGTTCGTATCAAACGTCGCGGGGTGCAAATCGCTTCGCAACAACCGTACTCCAATACATTGCAGGCTAGTAGGCCTTGGCCGGGACCACAGAAAAATTCGTATCACCCCGTAATTCGTACGAGCCGTGATCGTATCACCGAGGTTTTACTGTATCACGTATGGGTCGTTTCTGAAGGGTATTTGGCGGCGGAATTCCAACAACATATCGATACCTATCTTCAGCACGACTAAAATCTGGACGCCGATTGTGAAATATAGAGTTTTGTTTCACGGTTAGGTATCAACACATGGTGGTCGCAGGGGATGCCTCGCGACAGCAAAGCTTTAGACCTGTCATCCCTGTGCAGCTTTAAAACATATTTATAAAGAAAATGAAAAAAGGGGACGAAGACAGTCATGTGCGGGCCGCGGGCCTCTAGGGAGAGGCCCGCAGTCCGCGTGTTTGGGTCCCCTGAGCTATACAGGCAGGCCCGTAGCCAGGAATTTTTTTCGAGGGGGCCCACTTGCTGAAAACCTTGACTATTTGAGAAAAGACCTATTTTTATTATTCATGTTTGGTAAAAACACCTACTTCACAAATATTTTGGGGGGAGGGGTGGGCCCCTAGGCCAACAGCACCCCCCCCCCCCTGGCTGCGGGTCTGTATACAGGTATAGTGTGAGATCTACATCATACTGCCGCAACACCGTTGTAATGTGCAGGAATAGCATAGGTTCAAACAGCATAAAGCGTGAGGCAAAATAATTCGCTTGACGAAATATCACGCTTGAAAAAAGGCAATTACGGATTCCGTGCCGGGTGATGTCCCTTTACCTCAAACCATATGCATCCAATGAGTAGGCGCCGAGAAACTTATTTGCGCCTTTATTACCAAACTGTAAGGAACACCAAAAATACATCGATATCGCTTTGTCCACCTCCTGCCAGTGCTATCCGCGTAGTCTGTTGATCACCTTTACCAGCACAACATCGTTAGGAAGGCATAAAGGATTATGATCCGGAAAAAAAAGAGCGCGGCACAAGCCGCGCATAACATACACTGCTGAAAACTGCAAGAAGCCCTCGAAGAGGAGTTTTATATGTGATACTAAATAGTGTCACGACTTTCGGGAACGAGAGAAATGAAGGGATAAGCTGCACAGCTACGTTCATTCTGCAGAGGTCCACAAAGACGTCCTAAATTTGCTCCAGTGGTGGAAGTTAAGAACTACGACTGCCGACGCCTTCACATTTCGCAAGGCAGATGTGCAGCTCTGCGGATAGCGCATGCAGTGCGAGAAACTTTAGCGTGGCAGTATATGTGATGCAACGATGGATGGCGTGCTTCAAGCCGGAATCTCGAGATAATCTGATTTTTTGCACAATAACGCGTGAAGAAATAAACTATGAAATATGCCACAAAAGATGTATGCACTGTATACAGTAGCAGTGGTGTGATATATGAAAAGAATGCTACCACAAATACTTTTTTCGTCCTTTCGTCTGCCTATACGTATTTCTAAAAGTGCACGTGGTGCACACGGTTCGTTGTAATTTTTAACTAGGTTAGTGTATTTACAAAAAGGTAAAAAACTTGGCTTTCTTTCTCTATCTTGCTGTGGCGAGGTGCTACAATGATGAAGACAGGTGTTGCATATCCAGAAGCCGGGTACACTATTGCCTTTGTCGTTAGAACGTTTTAGGTTTCACTAAAGAGCGCAATAAAAACAAACTGAAGAGAGCGTTCTGTTCTCTGTCTCCCCTGTTTTTATTGCACTTCCTATCGAAACTGTACTCATGCTGCAAATCACTTTCATCGGTGCAATATCTGCTACAAAACGCTCTTAATGATCCCCATTGCATTTGCAAAAAAAAAAACAGTTATGGTATACATTTGCCTAGCAAACATTCAGTGCACCCAGTAAGTCCACTCAACTGTGTCCACCGTGAGCCCCTGTTTACACGAAATTACCGTAGGCTAAAGTTGAATTATTAGCGAAACATTCGCCATCAAAGCGTAAATATTTCCTACTTAACACTTTGCTGTAGATTCTATGTTCTGGCAACACCACCTATATTATTGGCTCGGGCCTCTGTCGGGCCTGATCTGCCGTCGGGCCGGGCCGGGCCGGGTAGGCGAAATTTTTTCTCGGGTTCGGGCCGGGCCCTGGTCGCGCATTGAATCACCGGGCCGGGCTCGGGCGGGTAAATTTGAACGAGTTCCGGGCCCGGGGCGGGCCCGGGCCGAAAATCACGGCCCGTGCAGTGCTCTACGTCTAAGTCGCCGACTAATATGAAGGGTCTGTGCTTGTACTTCGTTTCGTAATCATAGTCGCAACATACACACATATATGTCGCCTTTGAGGAGGAAACCCCGCGGACTTCTAAAGTTGTCTCCGACTCAAGCTCTTACGAAAGCATTTCTTCAGAGTTCCTCGTTGAAGACAAACTGTCAGGCACAACGCCTTCCAGATCCCACTGTGCACATCCTTCAGAATTGTGATAGCCAGATTTGTTGATTTCGGGAACATAGTGCCTTCAATTATTATTCGATTTCATTTTCATTAATATATTTCAGGAGTGTTTTGAGCGCTGCATATGATCTTTACCTGAGACATTATAATCGTAATTGTAATCGCAGCACACACACACATGTGTCGATATAGCAAAGGTTTTCTATATACCGTGACAGCGGACAATGACAGTCGACGACAATGCTAGGTTCTAAGGTGCTTCGCCCCTAAAAAACAACAACATTACAATCGAAACGAAACAAGCTGTCGCATATTCCCGTGATATCTAGGGTAACGTAAGACAGCGAGCCTTAGCCAGAGGTTATTAGCCTCTGTTAGTGAACGGAATCCGCCAACAGCGCGGGACGCCGCGATTCTCATCAAATGCTCGCACTCTGAACATGCACCACGGCCCAAGTCGCGTGATCGACATGACGCTTGAGCGTACAAAATTACATCAAAGTATAAGTTATGCGTGAATGCTAGACCAGTCAAATTTCACTCGTTCATATACCGCGTCTTTGGTGTAACAGGTAAACTTACTTCACATTTCAGAAAAATAAAAGATAACCTTCTCTAATGATGTGGCTTAGCTAAAACAAAGAGCATTCCATTAAGTAACGTGATCCACGATCTAGATCTGCTATATCTATAAACGTATAGCAGAGAACTCTTTCTTTTTCAGACATTTTGCGAATTCGCGTCAATCAGCTGTGCTTTGTTCAGAAGGGGGCGTTAGTTATGCGTAAAGAAATAAATGGGTTGGTTGGTGTGTGGGGCTTAACGACCCAAAGCGACTCAAAAAAGAAATGAGTGGGTCGATCATGATCGTTACTGCATCACGCCTTGTTGAACGCCGCGAAGCGTTCTTATTGATGGCGGTAGGACTAAATGTAGCTTCGGGACTCCGCATATATATACGGAGGGCCTTTTGTAGTATGCGCGGGTTAAATATATCAAGACCGAAATTAAGTGCGGACATGTGAATAAGTGATCGAATTGAAGCAGCGATCGTTGGGACATTTGAAAGAGAAGTTGTTGCAAGCGAACGAAGAAATAGAGCAAGTTTCCTGCATTTCGATATTGCTGGAGATACAAAGACGAGGTGAATTCGGTTGTGTAAAGGGAAATTGCAAAAAGCCGCACTATTTGCTTCGTGCAGCAGAAAGCAGACGAAATATTGAACCTTAACGGAAATATGTATGAAACATTGCGGTAAAATCAGAACTAAACTTTTGGAGAACGTAACGAACGTGCAAGGAAATGCCTGTGTGGAAAAATGAGGAGTGACAAAAAAAAAAAAGAACGAAATTAGGCGGCAATAGAAAAACCGAAGGGGGCGGGGGAGGCGGGGCTATGGTTTATCGCAAAAAAAAAAAAATGTAAATGCCATTGCAGCACTCTCTGGGGCAGAGCAGGAGGATAAGAATCTTGAGCGCAAACATTGCTGAACACTGACTATCAACTAACGAATGAATTAATTAATTACATGTAATCAATTTCATTTTCCTCCAGTTTCGTAACAAAACATTCACTTTTTTTTTTTACTCTGTAGCGCTAAGTGTTATGGATTCGCTTCTTTTTCAAGTAATGAATTATATAATATAACCAGTTTTATTGATAGTACACTCTGCAACAGGTTAAGCAGCATTGAGCTGTTCAGTTTGGTGGAAATTATACAATAGAATGCGGCAGGGGCGTAGCCAGAAATTTTTTTCGGGGGGGGTTCAACCATACATTATGTATGTTCGTGCGTGCGTTTGTATGTGTGCGTGTATATATACCCAAGCAAAATTGAAAAATTTCGGGGGGGGGGGTTGAACCCCCCCAACCCCCCCCCCCCTTGGCTACGCCCCTGGAATGCGGTGTTCGTTCCACGCAGTAACCTTGGTGATGTAAGTGCTCAGGCCGGTGCAGCCGTAGCTCATTTATTTCCTAAACCTAAACACTGTTCTTCCTTTTTTTCTTTTTCTTTTTTGCAAGAGGTACATTAGCTATATGCTGTCACGTACTTATATTGATGCGATTTGACGTCGATACAGTGCGATCTTCATTGCGTTATGATATTAATATAATCACTGAACACCTTTGTAAGAGCCGGTGGAGTTAAGGAGGAGCCGGCGTAGTAAATAAAAGTCATAAAAAAACTATAACAGCCAACCTGTATTCATTGGAATCCTGTTCAGTCACTAATCAATTTGAAGAGTTTTGCAGTAAGTCTCAAAAGGACAGACTGAAGGACAAGCCCAACACGGACCCGTCTCTCCAACAGAGGGACCCAACAAAGAGAAGTACGGAAAACCTACTCAAGAGAGTCAAGAGGAAAAGAAAAGAATGGAAGACTTTGTTAGTCAAGACGAGCTCATCGGAGATCTATTGTATAAAACAGTTGTAAGTCCAGATGAAGAGAAACAGTAGTATATATGTAACCTAGCAAATATTTCCCTTGGAGGTGGTTTTGCTAGGTGGTGGAGTCAAACTTTTTGTTTTATTTTCTCTTTTTTAATCGAAATTTTAGTACATTTTGTTCTTTTATCTAATTTATCAATTTTGTCAACGATACTTAGGTGGTGCAGGCAAGGCACGGGTATATATTTTTTAAATTTAAATTTCATTTTTTGCCCAACTCCACTTTAATGTAATGTAACATCGGGTGCTGGCTTCGTGCAAGCCTTTATCCGATTCACAAATCAACCTTCATTGAACATCGTAGAGCATATACCCACAGTAAAAAAAAAAAGAACTAAGATGTACTTGCCCCATCTGCTGATGTACACCCTGAGCATTTCTGCGCGTGTGCGCTTGTGCGTGGCATGTAATGGGGCCAACATCTGTAAAATAAAGTAAAAAAGCCTAATCATCGAGGTATACGTAGGGGGCCGCGAATTAGAACGGGTACAGGCCGCCTGCGAATAAAAAAAAAAAACAGCATCTACTGCAGGCACTGACAAGAGCGCTTGAATGAGCAAACTCATTTTCATAATGCAACGGGATTCCTATGTTTGCGTCAAGATGTGGAGATAAGCGCGTGCTTGTTGCGAAATGACTATGAAAAGCAGCCGCGTAGAAGACGTCGCCCGAAATAAGTGCAATGACTCGCCGTTTGTCCTTAAGCGCGCATACTGCTCCCTGCCAACCTTCATTATGTATATTTCTCTGCAACTCCACGTGTGTTCGTGATTTTATGGGCCTTCGCACAATGACTTCATACTGAGCATTTCGCGACAGCCCCCAGCGTTGCGCATAGGGCATCTCTCTGTTCACCTCGTCCCCCATTCGTGCGGAGAGTATACCGCTGCATTGGTCCTTGAAAAGGTTTTGTTACATCCATGATTACTCGACTTTCCCTAAGTACGGAATGTGCCTAAGGCCAGTTCCGATGCACTTGCCAGGGATAATGTCTGATTCAATGAGAAAAAAAGTATGCCCTTGTTTCCATTTGCTTTACTGCTACTCACTACGGTATGGCCCTCACCGTCCTGCATATATTTAATGCTGGTTTCGCGTTTCCCTTTATTAACGATACACCGGCGCTCCGGCTTCTACCACGAATCTAGATTCTTAGCGATGGCTCTTGTAGTTCGATGGTAACTTAAACATGAATACCGAAAGTAGAAACATCTTACGATGTTCCTTATATGTATAGCTAATGTAAATGACATGTTTTCTAGCGCGACCAATGTGAAATGGCTTGGTTACGCAGACGACACGACACTTTTCTTCGGGGTCGTAGATCCAGACGAAACGGTCCCTTCGGCAAATTAATAAGCATCGGTAGATTTTTAGATTGGTCTAAGGAGCAACTGCTTGACAACTGGCGAGAATAAAACTCAGACTATAAATATCGCTCCGAAGGAAAAGCCGCGAAAGAAGCGCGGGCATTATACTCCTCGGAAGTGTCATATCCGCCGTTATTGTTGAGATTAAGGCACTCGGAATCACCTTTCCAAAGACGTTTCCATGGATACAATGCGTCTGCGCAAGGAAAAATCACGTCCCTGGACTGCCTAATAGGTACCGCAGCATTTTGCCGACTGGTTTTCAAAGTATCATACAAACAGCGCCGCTTTTAACTTGACTGTTAGCGACTTAAAGTACGGAGCCCTCCACAATAAAAGGAAATATACCAAGATTATCTGTATGTAAAGTATTTGTCCGCATGACACGTATTTCTCCTGAAGGCTGACCAGTTATAATGTGGAAGCCTGCTAAGTGGAGGACGGTTCAAGAAAGGAGAAAAAAGAAAATTCCATACACCCGTTAGGAGCACGATGCCACACAAGGGAAGCCATACGGTTTTCCCAGAAAAAAAAGCTCCCCAGTTGCAGGGGGAAAAAAAATCCCGGTGTAGAATGAATTTTCCTGCAGCCGCGAAGTTTTCATTTTGAGAAAAGCGTTTTTCTTTTTTTTTTTTGATGTTGTCAACTGCACGCTTCAAAATGGTCTAGACGACACTTCGCCCCTTTATTTAAAACTTCTTCCATCTAGTGGGCTTCCGCAGAATTGATTAACCATTATCGGTGTTCCCGTTCTTCAATCTGTCGAATAATGGCCCCTCATGCTGCGACGTGCTCTATAGCCTCTTGCTTAGCTCAGATGATATAGAACGATCTCCTCGGAAAAACGCTGTTCCCGGGTACAGATCAGAAATCGGGTGACCTCAACTACGAAGCTTTGCTGTCTGAGAAATCCGTACGGGCTTTCTTCTATAGCTTCGTGCTAGAAACCGGCGGATGGAAATTCCTTCATTTTCTGCGCCGTTCAACCGGATTCTTATTTTCGAATATAAACGGTCGAATCTCTCTACACTTTCAGTCTGTCCTGTGCTCATCGCTTAGCAGCAGCAACGCATAAACGAACCAACAAAAAACAATCATTGCATCGCCTTGGTCGAGTTAAGCACGCAGTCGTTTCGAGCCTATACAGTATACAGTACAGTGTAACGGTGCGAAGCGGTAAGGTTGGCCAAATAATGCGAAAGCACGTAAAGCAATATCCACATTCGAATAATGCCGTCTCCTACGCTGTTCGCTCTGAAGAGTACACAAGCCCTGCTTCTGTTATTCGCGAGGCCCCGTCGCGCATCGCCATAAATAGACAGGCCACGCAACTGCACTATTTACAGTCATCGCTCCTGCTTATTATTAAAACGCAAACAAGAAACGAGAATACCTTGAACTTGCTCATAAACTTCTTTTCTGTTTCTCATGTTCATTACCATGCTACAGTGATCAAAAGAAAGAAAAAAAATGCAAATGGCGCCTCTCAATCTAAAGCATATTTCATACCGGCATTTCGCAAGCAGGGCAGCTTAGACAACCGTGGCACGGCCAGCGTCTTATGCTGAAGCAAAAAAAGAGAAGCAGCCTGACGATTTTCCGTTGGAGCGCATCGTGAAATATACTGTCGGAGCGTGTGTGTTTTGTGCGCTGGAGCGTGCTTCTTGCTGATCTCACAGATTATGGCCGCAGTATAAGGCGCCGACATGCCATACGATCGAATCTAGCGCGTTCCGGGTCGCTATTACGTAAACTTATTCCAACCTTTTCTCCTCCAAGGTCGCCATTTTGCCTCGACTATTGGTCTAAATTTTTCGTACCACGACTAACACGCTTGTAGGCAACTCTATAATGCGCAACCGCCAAAGCACCTAATAAGAAAAGAGAATAAGACAAATAAGTTATATCCGATTCCGTGCCTCGTCGCCACTATCCATTTGCTATCCGTTAATTTTTTTTTAGTCACGCCAACATCGCCGGTCTGTCATACGACGTAAGACCAAAAAGAAATAGTCAAAACTCACCAATTTTGTTCACCTGGGGTTCTTTAACGTACCCTGAAATCCCACAGTACACGGGCTTCTGGCATTTTGCCTCCATCGAAATGCGACCGCACCGCAGCCGAGATTGAACCCGCGTCTATCGGGTCGCAAGAAGAGCACCGTATAAGCGCCGGGCCAGCGCGGCGGCTAATTTGTTTATTTGCGCATAACAAACACTTTTATATTGGAGAACAATGCGATACCTCAGAGCAAGAAAATAACGACACAGAGGGAATGAACGAAACCATAACTAGACTGACTTCTAAAACAGCAATTGAAGTTGGAGGTAAAGCACCAAGGGTACACTCTTAAGCACACTCTTCCAGACCACAAACGACATAATAAAGAAACGATAACAGATGAAAGTGAAATTGACTGGTGGGCTAGTTTGTACTGCATATATTCAGGTTTAGCGCAAAGAAACACACGTGTTGCTCGAATGTGAGTTCACTCTGCGATACAAATCTCGTGTACACAGAAACGGCTTTGAGCAAGTGCGAATCTGATAAGATACTTTATTTTGGTATTAAAGTCAATTTTCTCATGGCGCACCTACCGTCATCGACACTAGCTTGACGTCAGGCTACAGTACTAATTTTGGTGACTTCACGCAGGAGTCTGGCTAGTTGTGATGACATCAGGTACCAAACTTCCAAAAAAACATACTGTAATTACTTATTCAGGGTGCACTCACGCTTAGCAGTACATTTTCTAGGCTCTTCAGGGCTAGGCCTTTCATTAACTGAAATTTCACGATAATTTCACGATAACTAAAAATTTTCGTGTCAGTACTCATTTAGACAATGACTAACTGAAAATATAAAATAGAATTAAATTTTATTTTGGGTAACCCCTCTTTTTTTTTTCGCTGCAGAACTTATAGAAATGGAGTAGACGAGGTAATATAAACCTCAACCTCTCCACAGCAAGCCATTTAAAGCAGAACAGAACAGAAAATATAATTCGCTGAGCTGACAAAGCTTTTCAAGAAGAAAATCGGTGATGTGAGAAATAATAACGTGAGAAAGATAGAGGCAGCAGTAAAGAAAAGGCGGCGGCATCAAAACTGCTAAATGGAAACTGTTTAGGAAGGACCAAAATGCGTCCACTAAAACACAAGCAGGGCAATGTTATTGGCAATTTCAATGACAATGTGAAGGTCGCAGAATACTTATAGGCTGACCTGCACAGTTAACCTTTCAGTCATCCATCCTCGAGGGAAATCAAAGCGAAACAGGACACTGAAGTTCCATGAATATGTAACTACCGGTGAGGTTAGAAGGGCCATGCGAGATATGCCCCGCGGTACAGCTTCTGGAGAAGAAAGCATAACAGTTGATTTTGTCAAAGAAAGATGGGATTTTATATGGAAGAAACTTGCTGCTCTTTATGCTCAATGCCTCAAAACATCAAAGGTGCCAGATAGCTGTAAAATCGCCGACATCACATTAATACACAAGGAAGGAGACATAAAAGACTTGAAGGCCCTTAAGCTTACTCTACAAAATATTCATGAAGGTAATTGCAAACAGGACAAATAAAAAACTTGACTTTAACCAACCTAGAGAGCAAGCCGGTCTCAGGAACGGGTACTCTACAATGGATCACATCAGGGGCGTAGCCAGGGGGGTTCCAACCCCCCCCCCCCCCCGAAATTTTTCAGTTTTGCTTGCGTATATATACACGCACACATACAAACGCACGCACGAACATACATAAAGTATCGTTGAACCCCCCCCCCCCCCCGAAAAAAATTTCTGGCTACGCCCCTGGATCACATCCATGTGATCAATCAGACAATTGAGAAATTTGCTGAGCAAAACAAACCTCTTTATGTAGCTTTTATAGACTACGAAAAGGTATTCGGCTCAGTATAGATATCAGCCGTCTTGGAAGCTTTATGTGGCCAAGGGGTACTTGGAACATATACAAGTACCTTAGCCAACATCTACAAAGACTCCGCAGCTACCTTGCTTCTCTACAAGAAAAGCAAAATAATTGTGATCGTGGAAGGAGTCAGTCAAGGAGACACGATCTCTCCAATGTTGTTCACGTCATGCTCAGTAGGAGTATTCAAACGAATCGCTTGGGATGAAATGGCGATAAAGATTAACAGGCAATATCTCAGCAACGTATACGGTTTGCAGGCGGCATAGTTCCCTTCAGCAATCATGGCGACTGATTGCAAAAAAAAAAAAAAATCATTCAAGACCTAAACCGAGAAAGAACCATTTAAGTAGGGCTAAAATAAATATGCTGAAGACAAAGATGAGGATGAATAGCCTGGTGGAAGAAAAATTCGGCAGATCCCACGCGTTGTGGGAATCGGTTTCATGCGAAGCAGTCAGCGAGTACTTCTATGCTGTATTTTATGGCTTTGAGCCAAGCGTTACGAGGTGGATCGACGTGTTTTTGTAAGTGTGGTAGCTGTGTGCACATCGTGGGCTTACCAGGTACGCCGACAACACTGGCGTTTAAAGGGTAACTTATGGTGCGACGTAACGTCAGCCCTCACGTTAGAGTACATATACGTCAGTATCATTGAAACTAAGTGCACTTTATGGTGCAATCATGTAAATATCATACGTAACTTTCGTTAAGGTATTCTTCCGGGGTCGGGCAATGCTTCACTATAGCTTTCTGCATCATAGGAATACAAATGTAATGTTTATTAGACTTCTATAAAAGCGGATGGAGCCAACACTGGAACCACAGACGTTAATCTGATATGACGCCTGTATCGCAGGAGTACATATTTTGTGTTTATTGCTTTCTTGTAAAATTTGATAGCCAGCACCACAACCACAATTGACGTTGCACCGACATTACGCCTGCACAGGGTATTTTTATAAAGCAGTCTCAGGCGTGGCTCTGTGGTAGAATACGTGACTGCCACGCAGAATGCTTGGGTTCGATTCCTGCTGGGATCCTAATTTTCATTATTTCCATCCGTTGGATGAACGCTGCCGATGTCTGTTTTCCTTAACGCTCTCCCATTTAAATTACCAATGTCTGTTCTTGCCGTTGCTGGGTATAGATATAAACTGTCAATCACCTGTGGCGCAGACCCGTACACCACGGTTCGTGGTAAAAGGATATGTGCCGCACGTGTCTGGAGGAAAGGGTTTGACGACGTACACGACAGGATTTTCACGTTATTCATGTCATGACCCGGCAGTCATATTCGTCAAATCATCTTGCCCTCCCATGCCGATATTGGTCTACACCAAGTTAAGGAGGCGATCACGAGAGCACCCAGACGCAGGCGGCTAGATAGATAGATAGATAGATAGATAGATAGATAGATAGATAGATAGAAACGCCCAAAGTGCCAAGGATTCGCTAAGAAATGCTTCGCATTTAAAGGGACACTAAAAAGCAAAAAAGATTTTTCTCATGTAAGTAAACTACTCTTTCACGATACCAAAAACACCACGCTTGCTGCGAGAAGACGCTTAGTAAGCGAGAAAACGCGCAGAAACAAAATGTGGGTGGCGACGCCACCTTGAAGTTTCCACACCATTCGCCGTGACGTCACATGTTTTGACGGCGCCTACTAGGGACTACGTAGTTCATAATCGGTAAAAATGAAGTACATTGCCCTCTGAGGGGGCCATAGACTTAACATACTAAGTTTGGGGTAATTTTGTTGGGCCAATGGCGCTAAAATACGATAAATACACTTTGGAATCCGTGACGTCACGTGGGGAGATTTCGGCGCGAAATTTAAATATGAAATTTTCAACTTGATTTTCTCCTCTATTAATAAACTTATGATGGCGAAATTAACGAATTAGAGTTCTCAGGGCAAAATTTATCAATCTTAACCGATTCATTGTTTCTATTTAGTGTCCCTTTAAAAGACGTGGCGATTGGTAACCAACATCTAGAATCTGTACAAGAAGAGGATGTATACCTAGGTCAACAGTGTTACTGACATTGAAGCCTACTCACGAAAAGGAGAATCGGCGAAGCATAAGGATGGGCTGCAGTGCATACGGCAGGCATTCCGAAATAAAGACAGGAAATCTGCCACTTCCTAAAGCGGGAAGTGTACAACCGCTGCACATTGCCAGTGTTAACATACTGGACTGAGACTTGGATAATAACAAAGAAACTCGAGGAAAAAAGTAAAGGGACGAAAAATGATAGGCGCAACATTAAGAGATCGTAAGAGAGCAAAGCGGATCAGAAAACAAACGGGGATAGTCGATATTCTAACTGACATTACGCGAAAGAAGTGTATTTTGGGCTGGCCACGTAATAGGCACGGCAGACAAATGGCGGTAAGTTAAAGCAACGCAATGGGCACCGAGGGATGATTAACGCAGCCGAGGAAGGCATAAAGTTAGATGGGGTGACGAAATTATGGAATTCGCGTGAACGACATGTAATCAGCGCACACAGGATAGCGTAAAGGAGATCACTGGTAGAGGCCTTAGTCCTGCAGCGGACATAAACTTGGCTCGTAATGATGATGCTGCTGCTGATGCTGATTAAGTATTTTTACTGGTGTTATGGCACTGTCGAATAGCTCCAACGCGTATGGGGCGTTGCCAAATGTTCTCATTGAGGATTCGTTACTTTAACGCCCTGCTGCGAGCCGCCATGGTCGTCAACGAGCTACTGCAAGATAAAGCGTGCGGAACAATCGGAGACGCCGGCCTAACCCTCGTCCCCCGGTGATCCGTTTTGACTCGGCAAACTCAGCCCATCTAAAACCCTATCCCCTTCTCCTTGAATCTCGCTAGCCGGTGAGATAAGGAAAACGAGTCAGAGCGGGCAACGCTATTCGTTTTCAAACCAAACAAATAGGGACCTCGTGTAAACAAGGAGAGTGATTGAATGGGCTTTTCAAGAAACATCCTGCGTTCCGGTTATGCTTGCGTCAACTTTACATTAACGTGACGTCAGGGGATTAATAATAATAATAATAATAATAATAATAATAATAATAATAATAATAATAATAATAATAATAATAATAATAATAATAATAATAATAATGAGTGTTTCGGATCATCTACAATACAAGCCGAAGAAGGCAAGCAAAAGGCTACGCACCGTCTCACCGAGGCCTCTTTTCACCGGAGAGAGAAGCGCCGCCATGCAGGGCAGCGCGCGGAGGTACTACAAAGGCTGACGTCGGAGCCTCGGCAGTGCATTTTTGTGGGGTCACGCCTATTCAGCGCAGCCCAGAGGGGATTATGGCGGCGCTAAGGGAGCCGTCTGTAAAATGGTCTATAGAACAAAGAAACTACAAGCAGAAAAAAATCTCATGGTTGTTGCCCTAGTCGCAGCATGGTCTTCAGCTGCGTGAACAAAAATGTAGTTCGTACTGAAGTGAAAATCTGCGTCTAAAGAAATAGAAACCGAAAAATAGCAGAGCGAGCGAAGAACAAAGCAATGGGAAAATGGATGTATTATTGATGAAAGTCTCTAATGTAGGAGAAGTAAAATATATGAACAGTCAAAATACAAAACTGCGAGAGTTTGCAGATACATTTACATACATGTTTCGGAATAAAATCAGAACGCAATATATTAGAATTTCGTATTTAGGGAAGCGCCACACATACCCAAACATAATGAAATGGTGTTATGTAGTTAGCGCGCCTTATTAAAACATTTCAAGGCTACACGCCAAGGGTGGCATTCTGTGAGAATCCACTAAGTGGACCACAAATTTCAGCGGAAGCTAATTGGATAGAGCTCGAAAGCCATTGAGCTGGCGCCCATCGTCACCAATTACCAAATCTTATACAATCTGCGTACGCTGCAATAAACTTAATGGATTCCTACACAGTACTATCACAGGGGCATAGCACATATTTTATTCAAAGGGTGGGACTTGGTGGGTGTTCTGCATGCCTTCATATCGGTGTGTGTGTGTGTGTGTGTGTGTGTGTGTGTGTGTGTGTGTGTGTGTGTGTGTGTGTGTGTGTGTGTGTGTGTGTGTGTGTGTGTGTGTGTGTGTGTGTGTGTGTGTGTGTGTGTGTGTGTGTGTGTGTGTGTGTGTGTGTGTGTGTGTGTGTGTGTGTGTGTAACTCCGCAGTCAAGAAGGGAGCCCACAGATGAAACACGGAGTGTGATAGGTTGAATAAACAGGAGAAAGTGCCTCAGACAGGCTGGCCGACGTTTCGATAGGAGGATCTATCTTTCTCAAAGGCTAGGTCCTCCTATCGAAACGTCGGCCAGCCTATCTGAGGTACTTTCTCCTGTTTGTTCAACCTATGACACTATGCCTGCGTAAGAAATACGGGCAAAAGACTTGACTTTCGGGGGAGGGGGTTGGTTTGAAGACGCTTCCCCGCCTATGCCAATAGTACAAACTTTCGCCGTGCATGTAATTATTTTAAGCACTGACTTCAAAGTGCTGCTGAGATGTTTGCGACCAATTTGGTTAAATACGGTGCTTTTGAAGACCAATTCATGCATACTTTACGTACCTTCATTTCTAGCTTTCTTATCTGTAACGTTATTAACGCCTGTACCGACACATCTAAACACCTAGTTCAATAGAAAAGCGAGCTCTCAGCCGCGCTACGACTGCCATCGAAGCGTATGCAACAGCTGAAGAACGTAGCTTCTCCTTCTCCTTCTTGTTTGCGCAGAATACAAACTATAGAATATGTGATGACGGCAAGGCATGTGTGTATAACGGACGGTTCTTATTATAACCGCTCTACACTGAAGGTAGTCTGAATCTCGCACGGTACGGCTTTATGGAAAACTTTGGACAGGAGCAAAACCCTAACTGCAGTGAGTGCCACACGGCAGAGACTATTCACCACATCCCGCGAGTGTGCCCTCAATACGCGACCGAAAGACAGCCACTTAAATGCGTCATAGAGCGTCTGGATTCTATTGGCCGCGAGGAGTTACGGAGTCGCCCTCTATCGGACGCGCCTCGATTGCGTGCTAGGTAGGATAGCGCCGGCGCGCTCCGTATAGGTTTTGCTGTCGGCGCTCTACAAAAACACCTCGCGGAAGCCCTCCAGGGCATTTCTGTAAGTACTTTCGAAAGGAACTGTGTTCTTTACTGTCAAAATAATCATTTTCGACGAACTGAAAGCACAAGATAGTCTACAGTCACTGTCTCTGCAGAAAACCGAGCACCCGCTTCACGCGGTCACCGCGTTGGACTACGTTGGAGACCCCTGAACGGGCCTCTTGCGTGAAAGGTAGTCACTCGCTGAGTGCAAACTATGTGAAATATCTTGTTAGAGGAGACTGCCTGTATAACCAAACGGAGCATAACAGAAAGAAGCCTCAAGCCAGCGATCGCACGGGTTCGCGACGACTGACGGTGCCTCTGCATGTATGAGCGTCTGCATGTATGTTCATACTGATGATTCGCTTTTGTTACGAGCGCGTTTTGGCACAGCGCTATAAACTTTAGGCCGCAAAATATGAGAATTTGTGAGTACACAAACAACTACTGTTGCGCGGACGCTATCAGAGCAGTTCAAAAAGAATTTCGTTACAACTACGGCTTCGGTGCTCATGGCAACTTTGTGATGTGCCGTCCCGACGATTCAGTGGTTTTTTTTTTTTCGCTCTATATTCGTGTGCGTTTCAACGTCATTCGACAAGTTGTCTCACACTGCGTATCGATCGGTCTTCTCAGCGGGCAAATGCCACTCCTTCTGTTTCTCTATTCAGTGCATTCGTTTCGTATCGTGCTCACACAAAACGTGAGCAAATTCGACTCCTTTTTTAATGCTCCTTAATTATCGTTCCCTTTGCATGTCGGCCTTCGCGTTTCATAGACGCTCAAGCTGTCTTGCTTGGTCAAGTCAAGAACGAGCTTCAACGCAGAAACACGTTGCTCGCCTGGTACCGAGGTTATTAACGAAGTTGTTGGCGTAAGGCACGTGTTACAGCAAGAAAAGTTCGTATATTTGAAAAGAACTATCCCATCAAAGTGCTACAAGCATATTTTTGTCATTTTACGGTTAACGAGCGGCACGTGGTTCCCGCCGCCTCAGCGATGCGCAGTGTTGCTTGTGTAATGCGTCCGTTGCCCGCTGGTTTCAGTGGTCGCCCAAGCGCGGCGCGTTACTCCAAGCTTGCTTGTTTTGGCCTGCGCGCTAATAGAATTTCCCATAAAGATGCGAAACAAGGCATGGTTTGCGCTGTGTCCTTTCGTCGTTTTTTTTTTTTTTCTTATCGAACGCGGAGTGTATATGCGCTGCCCTGGCTCGCAAGTTTTAAGCGAGGTATCGCGAATTTTCAAGGTACTAGCTTTTCTATTCGCCTATGGACATGCTTATAGCGAACTAGGTCGCAGTTATATATGAATAAATAAAAAATGCAACAAGTTCTGGAAACAAGGTGTACAAAGCCCTTGTTCAGGCCCATGTGGGTGCCGCCACCCAACAACAGAAGCTAAAGAATAGAACTGGAAATGCTAATTATTTGTCTGCTTTCGTTGAACATCTGATTCTTGGTAAACAAGACAAGAAGCGGGGGTCGGGATCATGGGCCGCGGCGGAATTTTGCCTCGCGGGGTGCAGCAATGCCGCGCTGGATGTTAGTGAGGGGAGGGGGGCACGCACATGGTCAGGATATGTTATCTGCTGGAAGCTTTGTCGCGAACAACGAAAAAGACACAGGCCTGCCACGTGCGTCCTGCGAGGTGAACGAAGAGTTCATCCACGTATTTGTACGAGAGCACCTGTTTGTAATACAAAGCTACGAGGAAGTCCCAAGAAAAGCTTCGCCTTGTCACCAAAAAATTTGTGCTGGTCCGTGGATTAAACCCGCACTAGGGGAAGCTCTTTTTTTTTTCTGAGAAAAGCTTAAAGGCCGAACCATATAGAGCGTTTTGGCCGGCGTTTTCTGACGTTGCGTCCCTCGGCGTCGTCGCATCAACGCCGTCAGAGAGGGCGGCAGACCATATGAGGAGCGTTAACTCAGCGTCGCACAGTGTGACCAGAGGGAATGAACCTGACACCTCGTGAAGCAGTGTACAGTTTCCGTCAATGGACCAACAAGATATATTCCTGATTATAGCTTTTATGTCTCATTTGCAGTTCTGTGGTGCAAAAAACGAGTCACAATACCGCCGAAAAGTCTATTTTTTTATTTGACTTGTAGCGCCAGCTATTGGCATTGAGAAGAACCACAAACTCGTAATATATGGCCTCTGAGCTTGAAGCTGCCGCATATCTTTGAGGTCACGTATTCGGCCAATACACTTATTCCTGCTAAGCCTACTGATGAACTTGAGTACGGCGCTCGGAAAGAGTTCAAAGATATCACGAGCGCTTTGCTGTCGAAGCTTCTAGGGAACAAGCTAAGTCAAATGCAAGCATCAGTGGAGAACTTAAGGGCCACACAGCGCACGGCGACGACTTAATAGATTCGAGGCGGGCGGCAGCCGTTTTGGCAGCAGCAATGACGGCGTTACGTAGCGGAAGTTGCTGCCAGCCGCACGCTGATTGGTTCTGCGTCCATCGAACTGCTTCCGGCGTCGACGCTACCGCCCGTGATGTCTGGACCGTCCAGAGGTGGACGTTTCGGCCGCCGTCACCGGTAGCGTCGACGTCGAGGGACGCCGGCGTACGAAACGCCGGCAAAAACGCTCTATATGGTTCAGCCTTAAGGAATTTTTCGTATCGTTGTGCTGCACACTGATGCCTGTCAAGTTTCTCAATCCTACACAGCTGCACCGAACGAGACAGAAACAACGCAAAATGTTGTGTACTATGAAAACATTTTTTCGGCTCATGCTACGTCCCCCACGTCACTTTTCGAAGCGAAGTCGTCGAATCAAGGAGAAAGAATCATTCGCTGAGATGTCGCAGCAAGGTACGTTGTGGTCCCAAGAGACACCTCAGCGCAAGGCGGCCCCGCGCTTCACCGAGGACGGAAAAAGTGTGCTGATCGATCTTGTGAGGCAGTTAAGGCACATTATCGAGTGGAAAAAAAAACTGATGTTGCGTCAGTGGCGAAAAAAAAATGAAACGTCGAAAGAAATAGCCAAGCGCTACAACGCCAACCACGGGATTACCAGGCGCCACCACCTGCAGCTCAAGAAATGCTGGAATAACCTCAAGCAGAAATGGAAAGAGGAAGCTGCAAGAGAAAAGCGAGAGCGCCACAAAACTGGTAAGAACAACATTTTTTTTTGCATGACTGGTTCACTTGAGCTATTATTCTTGTGACCTTCCACATGTTTTGTATTCGGGAGATGAGTGATTGGTGAGCGTAAATATACCGGGGCTATTAATGCGCACGTGTGTGCAGTCGACACATCCTGTAACGCCAGTGAATTCGGCCACTTCATAAAAGTCTCGCATATCTTTAGGAAATCCCGCCGGCTGCGGGAAGCGCACCAGCATCGAGTACAAGTGCTTTGCGATGAGTAGGGTCACTTTTCCGACTGCGCGGCACACTGTCGACTGCGGAATGCGGACGAGATCCCCCGTGACTGTCTGGAATGTGCCAACGCCGTAAAACCTGAGCGCCATCAGTAGATGCAACATGGGAGGCACAGGCTGTCCTCGGTTGTCCCCGCTTTCTTGGAGCGGCAACACAGCCAGAAGCTGCCGCACGGCGTTCTTGGTGAACCTGTAGCGAGCGTGGAATCGTTCCTCGTCGTACAACTCCATCGGATTTCCTCGGTCACGTAAGGCGGGTCGCGGAATCTTCGGCAGGCAATGTACCTCAGAAAATGCTACGTCCATAGTGGTAAGCAAATTCAAGAGCGGACAACCTCCGCGCGACGTCCATTCGAGAGGCGGCCATGTTGGAATAACGCATCAAGACTGTTTCAAGCTAGCCCCGCAGCAGACTTGAAACTCGTCCTGACTTCGACCAGGCCAAGTCGCCCGCAAGTCGTCCACAAGTTCGAGAACGATTTATGGCGTGCGGCAAAGCTGTCTTGAGTCAAGTACGAGTCAAGTACGAGACAAGTAACATCTCTGCATTCGGGGGTTAGATGCCTCTTCAAACGGGAAGATTGACCGTCGGCGGCGTCAAGACGAGTGACGCAAAAAATAATCGTCACGTGATGACGTCACCATATGAAGTCACAGATCTCCTAAATTTGTAACTTGATTATGACATCATCATGAGACGTGACATAACGTGATGCCGCACGATGACGTATTCACACGACATGGTCCCTTTGCATTCCCTCCGATCACGGCGCACCGATCACGGAGGCAATGCAAAACCTCGTGTAGCTTATCAACGCGAAAGCCCTAGATGCATCAAACGGGAAGATTGCCCGTCGGCGTCCCACGTAGGCGGCGTCAACACGAGTGATCCAAAAAATAATCGTGACGTCATGGCGTGACCATATGACGTCATAATGACGTCACAGGTAACCAAAACATGTAGCGTCATTATGACGTCACATAACGTGACGTCACATGATGACATATTCACACGTCATGGTCGCTTTGCATTGCCTCCGTGATCGGTCACGGAGGCCGTGCAAAACCGCGTTAGGTGCAGAACGCTTTTTGAGGGGGGCGCGGGGCAATCAATACATCGACTGACAAGAAGATGCCTTTCGCCTTCTAGTCATCTTTGGCGAATGCATAAGGGAACCCGTGAGTTTGTTCATTCAACGGATCTAAACAATGACTTGCGCATCTGCAGCCGATTTTGTGGATGCTGAGCACGGGGCCGACGATCAAGAGGTCGCACAGGAGGGTTCTGAGATGGTATCGTACGTGGTAAAAGATAGTGCTTTTTCCATCCTGTGGCAGATAAGCATCATTTGCCGGCGGGAAGCGCGCGTGAGCCATCGTCTTAGTGCGCGCTGTCTCCCACTCACCGAACATCGCAGAGCCGACGCAGTAACGAAAGTCTTCGTCGCGGAAGTGCTTGTTGCACACAAGACTCGTAGCCGACGGCTATACTTGTCGGTTCTTAGCTTTACAACCCATGCTTCACGCAGTTTCTTGTCCCGCGGTTACCGGTGCAGTCTGACACTGGGCTCCGTTGCGTAAGCCCGGCACTGCGGCACCGAGTGGTAGAGCCCCATGTTCGTCGCCTTCGGAGGCAGCCACTCGATTACAATGGTTTCAATTGAGCAGAATATTCGAGAAAACTTCCGTACTTGAAAAGACCGCAGCGCATGTGGTGCTTGAAACTCGTTTTCAAAGCACCCGGCAGCGCTCCGCAAGCAGCCGACGCGGCCGCTGAGACCACGTGATCCTGCCAAGCACGTCACGCCGACGGTGGCGCCGGCGTTTCCAGTGGTGGGCCTCGAGGCTAATACCCTTTTCGGAGGAGAAGCTTTTGGGTGCTTGGGAACATGCAGACCACGCCCAACAGAGTTTAAAGTGCCTCTTTAGATTTCTAAGCGAGACAGGTTTAGATGCTCGTCTTTAGAGCATGTGCAGTATAAAGACTTTCGCGCGTGTCCTGTCCCCGCGCAGGACAGAGTGACTCATTGTGTTATACCACACTGTACATAGTCACGTATCATAATACCTCCCTCTTTCTCTTTCTTTTCCTTTTCCCTGTACCCCCGTGCGATGTAGTTGGCTAGAAACCCGCTTTCCAGGCCGACCTCTCCTCCTTCTTGTCATGAAACGTCTTCTTCTTCTGCTCCTCCTTATTGTTCGGCCGTACATTTAAAGGGGCCCTGCAACACTTTTGTAAGTAACAATCGAATGGCTTCATTGAAGGAGTTTATTGCCTCACGAATCGACAGCCGCAAAAAAGTTTAGAATGCGCCAAGTCCGAGCGGAGTTACAGATATTTTTCGCACAATGTAATTGCTTCCTATCTTCTCTCGTCCCGACGAGGGCGTTGGAAGATAAGCACGGAGGGACGGCACGGAGGAAAGAAGTTACGTCACGCGCGCGTCATGACCTTGAGCACTTTCTTTTTTACTTCGAACACGCGGCTTACTTGCAGTGTAACCACGGGCACGCGCGTGTGCACGTGGCGGCCTCTCGCCGCGGCCGCGGTAACTGTGCAGCTCCCGATGCTCAAATGAGCCAATGGCCGTGAAATTGGGTATATGGCGCAGTCATTTGAGTGTATGGCGTCATTTGTCGAGAGAAGAGGTAACAATTTCTAGCTGACTTTGAGAATTATTTGTAAATTCCAGGCCGCGTGCTGCGCTATAATGTTTGGCTCGCGTGTTCTCTGGAGACTCGACTACCAATCGGCATCATTTTCTGACCATGCTGAAAAAGTGTTGCAGGGTCCCTTTAAGAACAACTAAAGACGCCTGACATGCTTGTAATATCCAGCCCCACCCTCTCCGGAAAGCATCAAATCGGCTGGACTCAAAGCAGTTTTCGAAGGCCAAGATTACTGGGCCCTGGTCGTGGGCATCGATAGCGCAGAAAGCAAGTAGTACGTTGCTAGTGTACTTGAACACGACTGGCTCCTACTGCAGCTTGCAGACTTTCTGTGCATCAATATATATATTCAATAAGGACACATCGCAGTCAGTGAGCGCTCTTTCGCTTTATTTCTCTCAGTTTCTTCTGACTCCTTTATTCCTTTATCCTCAGTGCATGGTAGCAAGCCGGACATGCGTCTTATTAACTTCCCTGAACTTCCTTGCTTCTCTCCGACCATTGTACATCGGTTAACTCGCTACCTACGCACTGCATTTTATTCGAGCTCTGCATCACCGAACGAGCGCTGAACTACCGCAAAAGAGCGAGATAAAGAAAACTGCGGTTGAACACTTCCCTCCAACCCAAGTGGCCACTTCTAAATACCTATAACATGTAAGCAGATCCCAGTGGAAACTTCGCGAGAAAACACGGTACGTGAACTCAGATCCGGCCACGCGGACTAGAAGCCCCCCCCCCCCCCCCCTCATGTACCGCGCGGCTTCGACGCTCCTTGGGCAGCGGTGGCTATCTCTCTTCCGAAGCGTTTTAATGACCAGTCTTCTCACAAACTACCGGCAGCCTTGAATGTCCGCTCGCCTTAGAGCGGCCGGCTCGATAGCGGGACCCGATAGCATGCCTCCCTGAGAGGGCACGCGGCACACTGTCCCACTGTCAGTGCCTGGGAATAAAACGCCGAGAGCCCTCCCCACCACCTCGACTGGCGGCGCCCCTGCCCCGCGCTCACGAGAGCGAGCTTTGCTTTGCATGGCCTGCACGTAAGTATACGTAAATGAAAGTCGTGCGCACGCTCCCAGCGGCGCCGCCGAAGAGGCGTGCACTGGCGCAGGTGGAGCAGAATGCACTTCCGGCAACGGCGTGGCGAGCACGCAATCCTCGCATGTTCAGGGCATGCGAGACCAACCGCGACACCACGCAACTCGCTCAACGCCGAATAATTTTCTCAATGGACTCATTTATTTCCTTTATTGCTCTTTATGATGTTGCTCTTTGGGTACTCGTCGTGGTTGAGAATATATGCACCTCCAGCAAATGCGCTTTTTCGCTCTCAGATGCTCGTTTCTGTTGGCAGAGTGGACTGCTGCGGAGTTTAATTGCTTTGACTGTGTCGGCTCAGCTGCCGAAGGTACCCGTCAGCAATCAAGGAAACTGCGCTTCGGGCAGTGCGTTTCGATTCGACGTGTTAAAGAGTGGTGCGATCACCGCAGAAAGGGCATGCACGTCTATACTGCAGGTGATAGAAGTGGCCGACTGTTGGAAAGGCAGGGAAATGAGTTAGATTGAACTTCACGCAGCGAGACAGCTTCAGAGAAGGTTTAGGTGGAAATAAGGGGAAGGCGGGGGGGGGGGGGGGGGGGGGGGGGACGGCAAGCGCCACTGAGTCCTTTTAAGGTAGGATCTCAAATCCCAACGTAGTATTACACGGCGGCAATGGACGTCATTGCAATAATTTCTTTTTTTGTTTTGTTTTGTTTATCTCTCCACATAACGAAGGCTTGAGACAGGAGCAAACGCATGGTTACAACACAAGGCCAGAGTTCACTCGCCGACACTCCAAACAAGCGTGGAGAGAACCATCGGAGACATGCTCGTGTACTTAGATTTAGGTTCACACCCCAGGTGGTCAAAATTTCCGCAGCCCTCCACTACGGTGTTCCTCATAATCATATCGTGACTTTGGGACGTTAATCTCAAACAATTGTTATTATTCGTTGGAGACAACCATTGAAAAACAGTGCATGAGAGTCATGAAGTATAGCGCAGCGCGGCAATATTTGGTGACTCACATAAGGCGTAAAAGAGTGACATGCCGTGAAGAGAACGAACATCGGTAGGCAATTACGGCGCACTGTACCCATACAGCGACGCTCTTATTGTGCACGATTGTCCAACTTGTTTCATGAACGGAAACCTTACACCCACTTGCTGTACTAAAATATTGTACATTAACAACAATGAATGAACAATGAATGAACAAGTGTATAGAAGGAGAAGCATTTACCACCGTAGCACAATTCGTATCGCAAAGCATGCGTTATATGGAGGTTTCGCTTTCGGCTCCCGCAGTCGGCAAGTTGCTTTATCGCTCACATTCAGTTCCATTTAACTTACCATTCTTACATTTCAATTTTATACAATAGACACGACTTGCCCTATGCTTTCCTTGGCTTCATTTTTTGTTGGCTTTGTACGGCTGTGAATAACAAACACCGAACCTCTTGGTTCTCATTCTTTTCGTTCGGAGTATAAAATGCAGCTTCATCATCGCATAGCTGACACGATGAACAAAATATAAATAAACCGACGGTGTCTCACGAGTGCCTTCTTTGGACATCCAAGCTTGGTATTCACCAAAGTCATCTTTTTCATCCTGTCAAATACTACCCCTTACCCCACGCCTTTTTTCGCGATAAAGAAAGCCACTCTTTTGAGATATCAACTCGCACACGTATGCTTGCTCAATCACAAATGTTCCATTAATTTCCGTTTGTCACCTAACGCCGCTGAGCAGGAAATCGATGCCTGCTGAGCTCACAAGTTCGGATAGCTCGCTTTGTCTCTGTAACTGCACCGACGAAAAAAAAATCAATAAATTCCGCGCACAGTGACAATGATACATGAAAAATGAGGCGATGGGGTCTAAAGTGGTTCTAGGAGTGCGCCTCTTGCACCATCTGTCGCAATCTTCGTTGCTATGGCTGCGACAGAAGCCCTGTCAAGGTGGGAGTTGAAGGATGTTGGGTTATTTTCGGCTGGCGGAAGCGACTTTGCAATGCGTCCTTGAAACATACGTGCAATTACGCAAGTTGAATAAAACGCACACCGCTACGGTGTTTCGTAAGTCACATGTATAGAATTGTGGTGGTCGTTTGAAAAGCGGGTAAAAGCTCAAAACTGGGCTATCTTTGTTGGTCCTTTTTTTTGCCATGGTGATGACGCGGCTGTCGTCAGTTGTTGCACCAGCTCTTGTACCGCCATATGGAGAATACAAGGGATAAATGAAAAGAAAACAGGTTAACTAGATCTAAATTCTCGGTTTGCTGCCAGGCGCCTGAGGAGTGGAATAATGTAGGACAAATGATAAAGAGCGAGAGAGAAGGAGACATCGCAAGACCAGCATGGAGTCCTGAACATATGCACGTAATGAATTGGAACAGCTTGAAGTGCGAAGCCGTTCGCCCAAGCAGTTCTCCCGAGTTAACGTATGACCTTCGCTGTGCAGAACGCATTCATAGCTGCACGGAAAGACGTTCGATGTCGAGTGAACTGTCCGTTGTGGCACCGTTATTAGCCTATACGATAGCGCTGTTCTTGTCATTCTAGTTTGACTTTTTTTTTCACTATATACTGTTAATTTGTTATTATGTAGAGCACAGAGGAGTGGATAGTAGGCGATGCAATACTATATACCTTAATTTATCAACAGCAGTGGATGCATTACAGAAAACACTATAATACAGGGGTCTCAAACAAGCGGCCCGCGGCCCGCATGCGGTCCGCGGACACCTCCTTAGCTGCCCGCCACGGCCCGGCGCTACGTCGACAGGCTACTATAGGTTCATCGCCATGTTCGGAAGTACCCACTTGAACGAGCCCTTGTTATCCCTTGTGAAGGTGAACAAGCCCAGTTGACGATGAACACTTGCGATCGACCATGACCATCGCCTGCGCGCAAGAAGTTAATGCAGACATTTCTTCTCTCGTCTCAGCTAAGCGCTGCCAGGCATCAAGTCATTTGTTCAGAACTGTAGCCGTAATATTGCGCTTCACAAGGAATAAAGTTCTAAGACTTTGCTAGATGGTACCCGCATTATTTTTTTTGCCTATTGCGATTAATAACGCTCTAATCCGGGAAGATGCACAGCCACATGAATGGTCTCAAGCATTTCAACAACGAGGCTGTTCTTGGTCCGAGCCTTTAGAAACTCTGCCAATTAAAGTCACAGACAACTCAGGACGGGTCCTACCGCGAGTAGAAACAATTAAAATTCTGGGTCTTCTCACTGACGCAAGGAGCTGTAGTGCTGCGGCCCTACAACGTCTCACGGGGGTAGGCCAACAGTACTCTAAGGCTCCTCAGCAGGGTCTCAGATCGAAATGCCGGTCTCAAGGAGGACAATTTCATCAGGGCATATCAGGCCTTCTTCCTCAGTAATGTCACGTACATTGCATCATACCTGAACTGGGGAGAAAGAGAGAAGGCTAAGCTAGACACACTTATACGCTCCGAACTCATAAGGGCTCTGGGGCTTCGGCGCGGAACGAGTACTGAACTCCTCAACAATTTAGGACTTCATAACACTATAGATGAGGTCATTGAGGCTCATTCGATGTCACAAATTGCCCTACTACCCAACACTAAAGCAGGACTCAAAATTCCAGGCGAAACCCGAATAATGTCTCGAGGAGGAGACGTCGCTAAGTTTAAACTCCCCAAGGAGGTGGATACACAATTATTTGTGGACCCAGTACCTATACAAATAGTCATCCTGTCCACAACAAGGGCAGAAGAGACGGCAGGGCCAAATGCATTCTGAGTGAACTGCACCAACAACAAAGCTCAGCTCTTTTTGTCGATGCAACTAGTTAAGAATCGGGCAACCGCTACGCTATTGCCGTGGTCGATGAGACGGGCAAATTAATAAGCGCGGCATCACTAAGTACTACCTCAATTCATGTCGCTGAAGAAGCAAGCATATCACTGGCAATTACAATGACAATAAGCTCCACAATTTTCTCCGATTCCCGCACAGCTATTAGAAATTACTCAGCCGGCTCCGTATCAATGGAAGCACACAAGTTACTTCTGAGCAGTCTCAATACTCATCAGTGCGAGAAGCTGGATAGCACACACCTAGTCTGGTTTCCGACTCCTCAGGGCCACTCGGTCAACCCCAATTGCTGCAATCCTAACGAGCAAGCTCACTCTGCTGTGCGAGACCTCACATGCCGCGCACCAGATCAGGAATTGCTGTAGGATGACTGCGATTCCTACAAAGACCCACTTAGCACTTTTCATGAGATCACCCCACACTATAGGCACGACAGGAGATTCTTTCCTCCCCCACATCAGAAGCTCAAAATCCTATCCCACACCCTTTCTGCTTAACAAAATTGACGGGGATTTTCCCGCGGAATGTAAACGTTCTGGGCACACTCAGTGTCTATTTGATCCTATGTTCTGGCAGTGCCTCGACCAAAGGGCCTCAGATCTCAACAGTGAGGAGGACTGGGGTCGGCGAATATCCAGTGAAGTCCTCCAAGATCAATTCCTGGCCGTCCGGAGAGCTCACGCCATCGGGAAAGCCTTTGGCCTACCGGTGCCTACGTGGGCGGAGACACCGACTCAGCCTGGGGGCTTTGCCCTCGGGACATCGTTTCTCTAGACCATAATAAAGTTCTTGCCATGCCATGCCATGGTTGAGCCTTTCATGTCCGGGATCTCTGGTAGCGCTTGTGGGCATCATAAACGTGTATGCGCCACAGACATTGGGTAAATCGCACTACTCACCACTGGTCCACTAAAAATGAAGGCAAAAGTTAGCCCAACAAACGGGTATGTGCCGCAGAAATCTGTGCGGCCTATCAGAAAACTATCATCATCATAAACGTGTATGCGCCACAGACATTGGGTAAATCGCACTACTCACCACTGGTCCACTAAAAATGAAGGCAAAGTTAGCCCAACAAACGGGTATGTGCCGCAGAAATCTGTGCGGCCTATCAGAAAACTATCATCATCATAAACGTGTATGCGCCACAGACATTGGGTAAATCGCACTACTCACCACTGGTCCACTAAAAATGAAGGCAAAAGTTAGCCCAACAAACGGGTATGTGCCGCAGAAATCTGTGCGGCCTATCAGAAAACTATCATCATCATAAACGTGTATGCGCCACAGACATTGGGTAAATCGCACTACTCACCACTGGTCCACTAAAAATGAAGGCAAAAGTTAGCCCAACAAACGGGTATGTGCCGCAGAAATCTGTGCGGCCTATCAGAAAACTATCATCATCATAAACGTGTATGCGCCACAGACATTGGGTAAATCGCACTACTCACCACTGGTCCACTAAAAATGAAGGCAAAAGTTAGCCCACAAACGGGTATGTGCCGCAGAAATCTGTGCGGCCTATCAGAAAACTATCATCATCATAAACGTGTATGCGCCACAGACATTGGGTGAATCGCACTACTCACCACTGGTCCACTAAAAATGAAGGCAAAAGTTAGCCCAACAAACGGGTATGTGCCGCAGAAATCTGTGCGGCCTATCAGAAAACTATCATTATCATAAACGCGTATGTGCCACAGAAATTGGGTACATGCCAATACACACAACTTCCACTAAAAAGAAAGAAGGCGACAGTTAGCCCCACAAATTGCGTGCGCGTTACCATAGTGACACCACTGTCGCGTGACTATGTGGTTATGAAAGGTGGTGGCTATACTACCACCTCAAAGCTTAACAAAAAGCGTTTAATAAAGAGCAGTGATATATACAACATATCGAAGTATCTTAAACGAAGGCTTCTTTGTAAACCTGTTTATAAGAGTGGTATGGTCATGATGCAATAAAACCGCCTCAAAGCTTAACAAAGAGTGTTTAGTAAAGTGCAGTGATACAAAATATCTGAAGGACTTGCAAAACATAGAAATGCGTTAGCCTGACGAAGGGAATGCCACCGCTTCGCTGTTCATCGGTGCCCACGAAGCGGAGCTGGTTGAATTTTTTTTCGTGAGGCACATCATGCGGTTACTGTGTGTTGAAACTTAAGCATGGAACAAAATCTATATTTCAAAAGCGGCGTCTCCAGATCAGTCGTTCTGGAGATCGGTATCAAAATATTTCTCGAATGCCGACGTCAATTTCCCTTCAGAAATGAGCCATATTGTCACGTGGTCGTGACGTCGACGAAGACAGCAGTCGGCGTGTTCAAGATGAAACTGTTTATTTGGCCGTACTTGTGGCCGGGCAATGAAAACTCAAACTACAGCAATGCACGCTGTACACTGACAGCGGCGAACAGGGCGTCGGCCGTCGAAAAAACTGCTCAGCGCTAAGGCGCGTGGGCATTTATACATGCGACATCGAACGTTCCAGCCTTATCGCTGGTGGCCGCGTTAGTTCTAGAAAAAACTCGGCTGTTCGCGTTTCCGCGCGCAAGTCTAACAGATCATCCCAAAGTAATTTGGAAGGTTCTCAGACATTCTGGCTTCACGGTTTGCACGAGGCAGTAGTAACGTGTGTAAGGGGGCGTTAACATAAAGCATAGAAATAAAGAAGCGCGTGTGGCAATATACAAGATATGGGAAAGGCCCTCTTTCAAATGGCAACGCTAGCGGACATCTTGTTCAAACTAACCGCCCCCGCCCCTCCAACCTTCTTCCCTTCCCCGGCCGTTGCGGGACCAAATTTTGTGACTGCGGCCCGCTAGCTGAGGTGAGCTTGAGAGCCCCGCTTTAATGAAACGCGTGCTTTTGATCCACAGAGTGCATAGTGCCAGTGAATTAACGTATCGCGCTTAAGTCTGTCCGAAAGTGCCACCGGGATTGTAATTCAAGTCCCTGCAGCAAGTTACGATAAGGAGCCGGACGTGCCAACCACTGGGCTATCACGCAACGCAAGCGCTTGGTAACCATGTGGAAGTCTATATGGGCCCCACGTGTACTCTGAGAGTGGTTTTGTCTCTGCGTATATTTCCGAGGCGACAGCACTCATTACTGGAGCGCATGAGGACCGCGTTATATGCGCCTTAGAGATAAACTCGTTTTGAGAACGGCGTTCCTCTGAGAGTTGTAGTGATGTCGAGGTAAGTTAGTTTAGCGCAAAGAAATAGCTGAAATATGTTTTTTTTTAGTTTTTTTTTCCTTTTTGTATATTACGGCGTTGTTGCGCTTAACCAAAGAGCAAATCCGAGAGAAAGTTTTGGAAGGGTACCGCGGTGCACATTTGCAGCGCTGTGCAGCGGCTTATTCACTTCTCTGTCTTTGTTCTTTTTCTTACGAAGCGGCGCAAGTTTCCAGCCGTTACACTGCTACCCTTCCACCTTCCAGTGCGGTGTTTTGCGTTCGCGTCAAGAGTCGAGCAAACTATTTCTTCAAAAAAAAAAAGAAAAAAGAAAGAAAGAAAAAAAGGACGCTCGCGCTCACCTCACCGCCGGCGGTATATTCGAGCGTATGCATGTACCTCCAACCCGAAAGGAACGCGGGCATAACGCTCTGTCAGGGCACGCGCCAGTGCGCGCGTTTTCCTCGGCGTGAATAAAGCGGCGCGCGTTCTTTTTTGTTTCTTTTTTTTCTGCACGGCGCACCTCCTGCGTTTCTCCGCGGGCGTGAGAATAGTCGCGCTTATTTCCCCGTCCGGTATAACCTGAGCGTCACGCTTCTGATAACAATGGCGGCGCGTATACGCATGCCTCCTCGGGGAAGACCCGTGTGCAAGTCCGGCCTCTAATGAGGCGCGAAATGACACGTCTCGCTGCCGCCTCCGAAATGCTTCCGAGACGGCGAGTGTAAAAAGAGAGAATGTAGAGGAAGGTACACAATAGTGTACGAGTGAAATCGCGAGGAACACCTCCCGAGGAGACGCAACACCGGGGAAAAAAAAAAAGAAAAAAGAAAGAAAGGGCCAGCTCGGAAGGTTGGGAAGTTCACCCGATGAAGGATCAAATATGACACGAGTGATGGGCCTCAGTCAAGCAGGTAAACACGCGTTAGACGCGATATGAGCGTTCGCACGATTCGGACGAGTGACGACGTGTATAGAGCGCAAAACCATTTGATACCGAAGCTTCCGGGATATGAAGCGATGCTCTCTCATCCTCGTGCAGCAAAGCTTGGGGCCATGTTTTCCGTACTTCGCTTTTCACGCCATTTCATAGTAACCTTTAGTGCAACAAAACAACACAATAGAATTTTTAACTTTTAGTGACTAAAACGGCGCTAAAAATTACCATGGATCAACAAACACAAACTAGCCCGGCAACGCATTGTGTCCACGCCATTTGTTTCGTATACCATGAGAGAATACGTGAGAGCGGCAGCCAGTTCATGTACAGGTAAACTCAGAACTTCCTGTTTTCATGTCTGTGAGCCTGCCACCGTTTGCTGTGACTCGAAACGTCACAACACGCGGCTAGCCTTACATGCATTCGAGGGCCCATCGCACGATGGCAAAAGCGACGACGATCCTCGGGAAATGACTTTCTTTCGTAACAGAGCAGTTACGAAAGTAGCAGACTCGGTTGAGGACTTTTGTGGCGGTGAAGCGAAGTAGTGTCCAACGAGGGTTATCTCGCTGCCTCCGGATTGCGTTGGATAAGTCAAATCAATATTGCCCAAGATATTGCGTAATACTACTGAGAAAGGCTACGCTGACGGATGATGTAGCCAGGTATTATTACAATAATTCGTTTTGGGCGAAGGAACGGAACGAAGGGGGTGCGTTGGGCAAGACGTGTGCTGTGGCACGTCGTTTTATGTCAGGTATTGTATGGCAAACAGATATTTCGAGATTCGCACGCGCCTAAGACATTTGATCTCTGACTCCCTCCCCCTCCCCCTTCCCCTCCCCCTCCCCCTCCTCCCACCCTTTCTCGGATGTGCATTCGGCGTTTGTTACATATTGTAAGCGTGTTAGGCATCTCTGGAATAAGGGCAAGCAGAACACAATGTTGCTGCGTGTGTTCGCATATGGCAACAGTTTTTATTTGAATCGCTGAGAAATCAAAATAGAAAAAGCAAGCACTTTACATGAGCGGCACGGTTCGCTACTAACAGGCATCAGGAATTTATTCAACGACATAACTGACGGTTTCTCATATAAAAGGAGCGCTGAAACAAAATTTGAAACTCGGCATGTTGTTGGTTGTTTAGTTTCTTGGTATACACTGTCATTTCTGGCGGAATATGAACGCCTATATATGTGTGAAGACTATAATATATCTTAAATGTTAGTTGAGGGACGACCGCGCGGTTGGCTGTCTTCGAACCACTGAAACTCCCTGCACAAACGTTACGCTTATGCGTTTTGCGCCTCCTATGGGATCTCTGTGACATTGCGCAAGGGCTGCTGACGGAACCAATAAGAAACTCCGCACGCGCGGAGCAAGACAAAAGAAGACCTGCTTCTCTGGCGGGTTGTTCGCCTCCATTTTTCTGGCTCATCTATCTCGCCTGTGCGTCATGAGCAATAGAGGCTACAGCCCCGCTTTGCGTCCCAAAAGCGTCGTTCATGACGCCACATCGGTGCATGGTACAAATGCACGCGCCTTTCGAGCAAAAAGGATCGCATCGTAGAGCCCTCGGTGTTTTATATTTTTCTCCGTACGATGCCCTAACAACACACAGGCGACTTGATTCTGCTGCTTCTGCTGCTGCTGCGGCTGTTTTGTACCCGTCTAGTGGGATGTTTGCGTATGACGCTCTCGCAGTTTTGTACTTCACGTCCTCTCCCCCTACCACAGACGTACAATCTTCTCTTTCCCGTTTGCGTTCGTCCTGTACCTTTTCCTCGTGCTTCCACTTTTACGCGTGTGTCCCCGGCATGCTGAGTAATCGTCTGTAGGTACTACGGTGTGACGCGTAATTATGCGTCGTTATCCCGCCACACCTGCCGACCGCTGTCGAGTGCGAAAAAAAAAAAAAATGGACTTAAATATCTACATGAGGTGGGAGTCCAACTGCAGTTGCACTATGGGAAGCTCATCTACGCGAAGTCCGCTTCGCCTTTATCGCGTCTCGGCCCGGTGTTTCGCTAACTCTGAGAATGGCCCATGTATTATTTTTTTTTTGTCGTGACCACGAATGGACGGGCGGATGCAAATATAGGACGGGCTTGTCAAACAATGTCAGGAACTTTAAATTATGAAGAAGTAGTGCTTACTATTCGACATTCAGCTCTATTGAAAACGTTGATGCGGGTCATATGCTCACGGAATTCTGCCACTACGGCTTTTTCAGTGCAGTTTGGATGCTCGCTCTCATATTGATCGATGTGAGTGACCGAGGTTCGGGCTAGTCTCTCTGCTTGTTTCGCTTGATCCAGCAAAAATAAGTAGGTGCGATGAATGTTTGTAGCGTTCGCTAGGCGTGAGATCAATCAAGAAAATAGAAGAGTGAGCTCACTTTTAAATACCCTCGTGTCACGTACATTATAAAGAGCATCGTGGAGCCCGTTCCAAATTTTAATCTCTCGCGGCAAAGGGGAATAATTAAAAGCATGAGTTCAACAAGACGGGCGTTGAAAACTCGCGCTATTGTTTAAACGGATCGAGGAGCGATGTGCATGGTTTTACGAGATGTAGTGTGGTCTGAAGGTGAATGCATATATTTTTTATGCAGTAAGCAGACTAGCGCAATGTCCATACGAGACTGTACAGGGGTGGTAGTGAATGTGATAATTTTATAGTCGCTGTGCTAGACTGCCTGTTGTAGTAGTGGGCGATGCAGCAATTAAAACAAATTGTCAATTTAAAACAATGGGTACATTAAAGCGATGGACAATTAAAACAGGTCCACTGAACACCGCAAACCACTTAGCACCCTTAAGGCGATTTCAAGGAACCAAAGCACCATTTTGCCTAAGCCGATTTTGCAAAAATTGGGGCGTAAAGTTGTCTTGCTTCCCCAAATAGTATTTTCGTTTGCGTAAGGGTTAATGTTTTACCTGAAACACCTATTAGGAGCAAAGGGAGCTATGGGTTATCAAAACACCTATGGTCGATACGACAGGAGTGGCAGCTGATAATCGGAACTCCGCTAATTAAATAAGCGTTCAATAATAGGCGGGTTTAGAACAACCTATCCGTCTGGTTTAGGGTTATCTACAAGCCCACCATAAACTTACACATATTCTGCGAATGTTTTTTTATTGGTTATGCTGAACAGGAATATCCACGCCGCCGCTGAATGGTGCCTCAGGACACATAAGCACACCTTGCAGATACTTGCATGCATGGTTGAGTAGCGCAAGCGCTCTATCCACTTAGCGTTTTACTATGCCACATTTGTATTGCCACGCGTGCTCCTTTTTGTTTTCCAAGTAACTGGTTCGTTACACGTAGTACAACCACTACCTTTCGCGAACTGCGCACGAATGTCTGGGAACCTTCCAGATTATATCAAAATCTTCTGATAGGCTTGAGCGCGCAAACGCGAACAGTTGAGTTTATTATGGAACTAGCGCGGTCGCCAGCGAAAGGACTCGAATGTTCGATATCGCATGTATAGAGTAAAAGCTTATTAATTCGACACCCGCTAATTCTGAAGATCAGATAATTCGAACGCGTTCTCTAGTTCTCGCAAGCATTTGTATTGCTGAACTGCATCAAACTCTCGTTAATTCGGTCATATTTGGCAGCAACCTGCTTAATTCAGACGATTCTCGGAGCGCGCCGAGCGCGAAACGCCGCAAATGTGCGACGCAAAGGAGCGAAAACGGCGTTTGCGGACAACCGCAACGAGGCGGTGCAGTAAGCATCGCCATTGTCATCAGCACGAACCATACACTAAAGACAGGAACTTCGGCTTAGCGCGTTTCGGTTTAGTTAAGACAGGCAGGTCTTGAGCCGCGCTCACATTGTTCACAATGTCGCGAGTGGCGAAAATTCCGGCTTTTACACTGCTCTTATGCAATGTAAGTACAGGATTTGCGTATTCGTCAAGAAAATGAAAGTGTATTGACGTAACAGAAATTTCTTTTCTTGATGCTTTCGATAATTCGGAATTCGGTTAATTCGGTCATTTTTACCGGTACCGTGAAATCCGAATTAACGAGCTTTTATGCACATGTCGACGCGCCTAAACCACAGATCAGATTATCGATGGCCGACGCTCTGTTCGCCGCTATCAGTGTACAGCGTGTATCGCTTGTAGTTTGACTTCGGGTTTACAGGGCATGAGTTCGCCCAAATAAAATGTTTCGTCTTGAACCCGCCGATTGCTGCCTTCTCGAACGTCACGGCCACGTGACAGTATGTACGGTTGGCCGTGTATGTGCGGTATTATATCCTTCGCTGCTAATGTAATTTAATTTTATCTGGCAGTTAGCGTTTACTTTTTTGTTTTTCAGAGGATTCCTGGAATGAGGGACCCTCGGAACCCGAGGTTACGCGCTCGGCATTAATGTTTCGGGAAATTAAAACTTCATTAAATCATAATCATCAGTGAAAGAATGTTTAGGCAATTATCAGCCCCCTATGTTATGGAGGTTTTGATTCGTGAAAATGCTGTATTTTTTTCATAGGGTGTAAGGGTGTTGGTTATAGACAGTAAAACCCCTCTAAGGGCGTGAGGTGGTTTACTGTGAAGCCTATAAACAGAATAAGAAAAAATGACCTAGTTAGTATAAATTGTAATCAGCTGAAGTTCGAATGCCAAAATGATGATTTTCTAGAGCTGCCATTTTGTCTATCCATGCATTTACTCCCGAATCAACGAATGAATTATGTATATATACATATTATATTCATGGTTAGGCTTCCGTGTTTTCGGTTTAAGCCAGAAAAAGACGAGAAACACCAAGCAATAAAATTTTCGACAATTCAGTGCTGTCCGGAAATCATCAATGATTTTCAACGCGATCACCAAAAAAAGAATAAAAATAATCCGTATATACATAGTTTAAAAAAAGCGAAAGTAGCACTAGCCGGGAAAGGTTGAAACACTAAGTTCCAGGTTGTCTCGACTTGCAGATGAGCGCTATTGTGTCCGTGCTTTTCGGTATGAGTTGCTTCAGCAGAGAAGGCTTTTATCGCACTTACTCTCGATGCCATAGGGTGGCAACGCCATGAAAATGGCGTAAATTCAGTCTATATTAACTCCTTCCTCGCTCAACTAGGACAATTGTAGAAGACGTTTTCGAGGACAAGAAAGGCCTCAAAATTCGAATGAAAGGAGAGCTTCATAGCGATTACATCAATCACTTCCCGGAGTTTAAGAATCATCGTATAACACGAACAAACACTTCTTTGTTAGTTTTGTCGCGTGGCCGTTAACCGTAACAATGCCAAAGGCTTCATAAAAAAATTGGAGGACGCTTGAGCTTCGCCTTCAAGAGTATAACGCGAAAGCGTAATCGGGCCCTGCGCATCGCCTTCAACCGTGCCGCAAGGAAAGGCACGCTTGTGCGCGTAACACTGACCGTTTCACAGTATCCTAGAATGCCTACTGGATGTACACTTGCGAAGTGCCCACTAGGCCATAGCTCTTCCTATTGCAAATCAGCGAAGTACCCACTGCGCGACCGTAAGGTGCCACGCCCAAGAGCGCGGCTGCACACTTTGTAATGTGTGGGCACCTTTAAAGGGACACTAAAGACAAACATTAGGTCGACGTTGATTGTTGAAATAACGGTCCAGAAACCTCGTATATAGTGCTACTTTTGTGCCAAGGAAGTGCTTATTTTGAAATAAAATCACGTTTTAGTGGACTGCATCGCGTTAGCGCACTTCAAATCACCCGCCTGAAAGCGGTCTTTCTAACGTCACTGTTGCCGTGACAAACGTTGCCCGCCTTTACTGCGCGGCGGCGTGCACCATTCGGGCATCCGGCAACGTCACATGCATGCGGCATTTTGTCGAACTTTCTGTCAGAGCGACTTTCACGAGTGTGCAAAATGCATGCGGCAGTACGCGATACCGAAACTACCACTGAGACGCGGCCGCGTGAGCGAAGCCGTGCGCCGGGCGAAGCGCAGTTCGGCGAAAAGGGAACCTTTGAACCACGCCCGCCGTTCACCATGGCAACGCCAAAGAGGTTCTTTCTTCCATGAATCAAACAGAAACGAACGAGCAGCATTTTATTACGTCTCTTGATGCACGGAAGGCTCTTTTTTTTTATTGCAGCTAGTTTGATTACGAGTGATTAATTGTAGTCGGACTCTCTGGCACGTCATCGGGATCGTTTCCAAAATGTGTCGCTCGTGGCGCTCATCCCGTGATACATTTAGCTTCATTTCTCAGTAAGTAGGGCACTGCTGTTGATAATATTGCCGTTTTAGACGTCATACATTGATCTTTCACTCTGGCATAAATTGTTATGTGCCTTTAGTGTCCCTTTAAAACACCCACTCATTGTGCAATACACATGTTTTGACGCCTGGTGCGATTCTACGATTCTGTCACGCAATATTACATGCGTTAAGGAGACTCCACCCGCTGCATGACATTCTTATGTGTCTTTTTTTTTTTTATTTGAAGCAGTTCCGAGTACTGGCGTGGCTACGTCGTAGAACACCTGCATGCTTGCCAAGGAGAAGTCCTGTGTTCGATTCTTACCCGGGCTGAACATTTTTACTATTTATTTGTTTGCATCTATATCGATTTTTCGCTCACGGACAACGCCCATTTTTCGCTCACTAATAACGACACCGACACCGGAATTTTTGAGAAACGAGCTCTACAACGCTATCGCGTTAAAATCGGAGAGCATCGGTAATCAAAACGGCATATAAAAATCTCGCCTTTAAACAGGTTGGCTAATTCTTAATTTTTATACAGTGGATCTTTTTTTTTACGTTTGGCTGCGGGGATGTATGAGACTCGGAAGTCTTAGTTCGTACACGGCAATTCAATGTATTTTACGCAGTATATTTTTGACCCCTATGTGTCGTTAGAGCTCCATTTTCAAAAGCTTGGTTTTTTTTCATGTATTTTGTCTCATTAAGGTCGACTTGAATTCATCTGTGCTGCATGCGTGCTGCTGGTTAAGGACTACTGCTGCTGGATCGGGCTACTGACTGCTGTCACTCAGTCAGTGGCGCGATCCAGCAGAGCTGAGCTTCACCGGACGGTCGCAGACCTGCGCAGCCACTACAGTGCCCTTACTAAAACGTCTTCGCAGACTGCTGACCGGACTGTTGTAGAGCCAATATTTTAACAGCGGAGCTCTTTAAGCTCGCCGTTCTGCCGTTACGCGTTAACAAAAGCTATCGTCATCATGAACGGCCTCGCTGCGCCTAGCGCGTGCAACGCAATAACTCGGCCGGCTCGTGTTCTCTTCGTCCTCTTCTTCATCTTAAGATTGACTAACTTGCTCCTGGCGACACACATTTGAGAAATGAGGATTGTTATAGTACATTCTTCTGCATCGCCTAGTAATTTGGCGAATAATAAGGCGTGTGGCCAGCACACCCATTGAGGTTGACATGATGGATTTGGAATTTTAGGCGTTTCTTCAATGCGTGTGCCGTCGTAAGAAAGCAAGAGAGAAGCACATAACAGAAAAACGGAAGAGAAAGAGAAAGAAACAGACAGGAACAGAGAGATAGAGAGAAAAAGATAGAAAGAAAGAGGAAGAGAGAAATAGAAAAAGAGATACAAAGAAAGAAAAAAGCCAGAAAGATAAAGAAAGAAAGATATAAAAAGAAGGAGAGACGAAAACGAGAAGCAAAAAACAGAGAGAAGCAGAGCGAAAGAAACAGAAAAATAAAGAAAAAAACAAGCAAGGCTGTCCAGCTCCCCTGTTCCTTCAGGCTTGACACCACTAGTGCCAAGCTGCCTGAATTTTTTTTTTTTTAGAGTTCAAATTGTTAGCCAGAATGCCATAGGACACTATTGCCGAGTCCCTTGAACACATTCTCTCAGGCATGGCCTCCTAGGCAGGGACGCATACCACAACCAGCTGATGATTTTACCAATTATCAAAGCTAAGTGATAGGTGGTGGTGGTGAAACGCATTTATTTACAAAGAGAGGTGTGGGACCTCTTTAGTGGTTCCTACAGACTAGGCGGAGTCTCTATTCCGGGACCCCATTGGTTGAAGCCGCCGCCCTGGCTCTCTGTACCAAGGCCTGTTGGGCCCGACGGTCTGAGCAGCCGAGCAGGGCCGCCTCCCAGTCCTCTCGTGTATATAGCGTTTGGGTGAGGAGTAAGGGCTGCGTTGTTTTGATAGGCCCACACCGTGTGGTAGGTGTCCGCCACCTCCCCATAGTGCTGGCACTGTCCTTTCACCATAGGGTCGAAATTTTTTATCATTGCAGGACATAACATCGGGTTGGTCTGGAGTCTTAATAGGATGCGCTCGTCTGCTTTCTTCAGCCCCCTGGCGGGAAGAGGGTAGCGGCGATTACTTTCCTTATAATATTCTAGAATTTCCCTATACCGGAGGAGAGGGTAACCATTCCCGTCTGTCTCCACTGGGATTGACGGAGGAAACCGGAAATGAGCGCTCGGGCAGCCGCATCTGCAGCCTCATTTCCCCGCAATCCCTGATGACCCGGTGTCCAAATAATACTGAAGCAAGGTCTGAGTACGGGCTGGTTGGTGTTCCATTTCAAATTGTGATTTACAGCGCAGGGGAAGACACGAGACAGACACCAACGAAGACCTTCGTTGGTCTCTCGATCTTCGTTGGTCTCTCTCCCGTGTCCTCCCCTGCGCTGCAAATCACAATTCCAAATAATACGTTTGGCGACATTGTTGACCTCGTCTCATTCTCGAGAGGTCACACGCTGTACTAGCTAGTATACTATCCAAGTGTGCCCTCATACGATTGCCTTTATAGCGACATTATGCAAAGGGCTTTTCAAGTGCTAAAAGTTCTCGATAGAAATGAATAGACTCCCATAACTGATATAAACCTCGTTAGGTATTCCTGTATATATGCTAAAACAAGTTGTAATGCGCGTGTGTTAACCCACCGTCACTGCAAATATATCACCTGAGTTAATAACAATGCTTTCAGCATTCTGGGTGCGTTTCTGTGTTGCTCGTGTCTCTATTTATTACGTGTTCACAACAACAAATACCGTCCGAATTTCGGTCGAGTGGGAAGCGAAAATGGCCGCCGAACTTTGTCCAATATAAGCACTAACAACGCGGTACCTTAACTATAGCCCAAGAACTACACTCAATGTGGATGCACTGTGACTTATACTTTTGCCCCGGGTTTCATTTTCTCTCAGATTGTGAGCCCAATTCCCATTTGTGAGAGTTTCCAAGGAAGTAGATACATGAAAATGGGCTAGGCTCTGGTTGGAGCTATAGTCACACTGCTTGGTCCACTTATGTCTCTTCGCCCGGTTCTTTCGAGTGCCGATAAGATTGTTTTTATCGTGCTTCGTCGCATCTGTTCTTGCCAAAATCGTCTTCTGCCCACTTATGCATGCATCTCTGCACATTCTGCAAGGAGACCGGCTGCGTGTATCAAAAAAAAAATATATATATGTATGCAGATCACAGACATTGTGGGAGTCGATGTGATGCAAATCTACGCAGTGGTTGTTTCGGCATCGTCTGAGGTTCTGCACAGCTTTAAGCGTTTGCATAGGGAGAGAATTGGCATGTTTTGAAGCAACCGTGCACGCTTGTGTGATAACAGCAGCAAGGTCATTACAGTAGCGCATGGCAAAATACAAAAGCGCTGTTGGTGTTTTTGAGGGCTACACACCTTAAAGAAACTTTTTGAATAACTATTTTGTGTATATGTGCGTGCGGGATTGTAAGTGTTATTTGCATATATATGTGATCACTGTATATACCATAGTGAACACCCGACACTTGGAGTAGAAGCCAGGCGATGAACTAGGCTAACGGCTCCGGGGTAATAATAAAAAAATCTATCTATCTATCTATCTATCTATCTATCTATCTATCTATCTATCTATCTATCTATCTATCTATCTATCTATCTATCTATCTATCTATCTATCTATCTATCTATCTATCTATCTATCTATCTATCTATCTATCTATCTATCTATCTATCTCATCACTGCGCATCTTGACGCCGCGTATCTCGCGTGGTTCGAGTCACGGGTCACGCGAGCATCGAAAAAAAGAAAGTCCTGCATGCTTTCATTCTGGGCCAGACTGGCCATCGCTTCGCCTTCTCTAAGCGTGACGACGACGGCACGCTTTCTTAAAGGGACACTAAAGGCAAATAACAATTTATGTCAGAGTGAAAGCCCAATGTATGACAACTTCTAAAACGGCAATATTATCAACAGCAGTGCCCTACTTACCGAGAAATTAAGCTAAATGTATCACATGATGAGCGCCACGAGTGGGACATTTTCGAAGTGATCCCGATGACGTATGGAAGTCGGCCTGCAATAAATCACTAGTAATCAAACTAGCAGCAGTAAAAAAAAAACATTCCGAGCATCAAAAGACGTAATAAAATGCTGTTTGTTCGTTTCCGCTTGATTCATGGAAAACAAAACCTCCGTGGCGTTGCCATGGGGAACGGCGCGCGTGGTTCAAAGGTTCCATTTTCGCCGAACTGCGCCTCGCCCGTCTCAGTGGTAGTTTCGGGATCGCGTACTGCCGTGCGTGTTTTGCGCGCTCGTGAAAGTCGCTCTGACAGAAAGTTCGACAAAATGCCGCATGCGTGTGATATTGCCGGATGCCCGAATGGTGCACAACGCCAGTGCTGCAGCAAGGAAACCGGTGTGTCTTTTCACTGGGTGCCGCGGAATGAACCCTTACGCTCGAAGTGGCTTAGTGTCATGCCATTGCGCCAGTGTGCTAAACAGTCAAAACCTCTGCGTGTGTGCTCGCTGCACTTTCGTACTGATTCAACTGCATTGACGTCATCTTTACTCATAGCCATGATATGACCACTGGTTTGTTGTACACCGCTGAAAATAACGTTACAATCTGTTCATGCTACGACCTGTGCCAATAGCGCCAAGGGGGTGTAATATGTAGAAAGCTGTCGCGCTCTCACTTTTATAAGGAGCTATGAGACCAGGTGCACAAAGAGCATAAATGACAATTTCGACGATTCCTCGTGCGTTCCGTTGCTGCCTCTTAAGGCAGCAACGGAACGCACGAGGAGTACTTAAGAAGTACTGAAACGCTCTTAAGGAGTACTGAAAGGAGTACTTAAGGAGTCTGAGTACGCTCTAAAGGAGTACTGAAACGATTTTGAGGCACACCAAAAAGGACATTTTTCGTTTCCGTGACATGCACTATCAACGCGCTCTACACACCGGAGCCAGACAACGCGTATAAAATATTTTACGAGGATTATAAAGTTTTAGTTACGCAGCATCTGTAAGCCAGCGCCACCACAATGGACATTATCACGACGAGTCAACACAGTTGGCCGCGTTTGCGAAGTCTGCGTCCTGCATGCAGCCGAAATCGCAGAAATCGCTGTCGGAGTCGCTGGACGACAGTTTATTCATGGTTGTTTACGTGAAGCACGTGCAACTGAGAGCAAATGACAGAATGGTGCTCGTATTTGGCGAGTTGCAGTCTTCCCGTGACGTCAGACTTGTGTTGATACGTCATTGCGAAGCCGTCCCCTCGATAACGAAACCGAAAGTGCATTTTTAAGGCAGCGGTATTAAAAATATATTCAATGCATTCCCAAGCACTACGACACTGTGTTTAGGATACTCGACACCCGTGGTTTTATCTGGAGCAACAAGCCGAAAATATTTAAATTTTGTGTCAGTACTCCTTTAAGGTAAATTGTTGCTAAGTGACATGGCGCACGCGCCAATTGCTTTCAAAGATAGTTGGCATTCATCGACACGTATACGAGTGGAGTAAGCGCCGTCTATATAGACTAATGGGGACACCACATACTCTTGTGCTGGGGAAACTGACCAGAAGCTGTAGCAGGTGCAGGGTAATTTTCTTTTTTATTAACGAGTCCTGAAAAAAAAAAAGGCAGTACAGGAACCGACACACTTATACATCACCTGGAATGAGGCAAAGAATGTTAGGGTCAATATCCAAAGACGTAACCTTCTATACCGTAAAACGTTTCAAAATGCAGGGTATTCTTCATTATATTTTACCTTGGCCTCTTCCACAGTGAGTCAGTACAAGAACACTTGCATTTGCCATCCATCTTTGGTGGCAACCCTTTGACGCTCTAACCGACATTTGGAGTACGTCACAGTATGGGGTTGAGACAAGCATGCATGCATTCAGATAATAAGTACGTAACCAGCCAACCGTGGTGCGTGACCCTGTGCGTGTCGTCTCGGTTGCATAACCCATGTAGCGCGAACGCGTCCAGGCGTGTACAACGTTGATATAAACGCTACTACCACTGCTAAATTTTCTCAGAAATTTTGATGGCCTCTATGCGTAAACGAGTCACGTTACAGCGGTTAAAGCGTAGTTAAAGCGGTTAAAGCGCATTCCGAGTTCTTAATGTGATATCCTGCATTGGGTCCCCCGAGCAACAGAGAGACATTCCGCGCTAGCAACGGAGAGCGAAACCGTTCCCATGCGGGCGCCAGGACGCGACGTTGCTTACTCAGGTATATATAACAAGGCCGTGCGAATACAAAAGCAGTCAGGTGATCTCGCTGCATTCTCAGGATATACAAGTTCGCATACGAAAGCAGAAAAATAGAATAAATACATCTGAAGTGCCCGATAGCGCGGAAGCACGAAGGCCAGGATCCTGTGTACGGTTCCGCGTAGCAACATTTGAGTCTATACACGCGTCATTTACGGCTATTGTGCAGCGCTCTTCGATCTTCGTCATGAATAAGCAATCGCGTATTGAGACAGAGAGCGCAGGCAGTGCGAAATAACAAACAAAGTAATAATGATATTTATGAATAAGCAAGCGCAAGACGACGAGTATTGGTCGATCTCGATCGTGCATCGATCGTGGGTGCGATTCCCTTATCTAAGGAAGTATGGCCCACTCGAAATTGATTAACCTGAGTTTCCCATAGAACTCGTACGCACGTATTCACAGCATGCGCACAGGTTCCGCGTGCGGACGAAACATCGCCGGATGAAGCCTCAAAAAAGAAAGGGGGGAAAATGCGCGCGAAACAATAAGAAAAAAAAACACACACAAAAAGGAGGAGGAGACGGGCAAATGCCAACACGGCCACAGGAGGTGAGATAATTGCGGTTTCATTTTTGCCGACTTCGCGACCTTGCACGGAATCGCGCGTCGTCCAAAAGGGGGCCGCCGCAGTTCGGCCGGCAATCGTGCGGCAGCCACGCCGAGGATAATGCGGTGCGTGCATGTGTGCGTAGCGCGTTCCTCGAAGGATTAGACGCGCTCGCTCGCACGGAGACGTGGCGGCGATCGGCGCAGTGAGCGAGCGAGTGCGAGAGAGAGATAGAGAGAGAGGGAGAAATTGCGTAAGCCTTGAAGGCTGCTGCGTGAGCCGCGCATGCATGCCTGCGGAAGGCGAATAGGCCGAATCGATACACATCGACCACTGGACCGTGTATGCCGTTACCGTTGATGGAAGGAGCGTGTTGGGGGCTGCGTCGACGCGCACCGCATTCACCGCCGACGGCGCTTAACGGGTCCGTTCACGGCAATTAAGACGAGCGTCCCGCGCGCGGAACATGGCATTCATTTAGAGAGGCCCAGTGAAATGGGGTGGAGTGGTAACCGATGGGTCTCCTTTGTATCACGTACAGCGCCGTCAGTATGAAAGGCTCTCGGAGCGCGCAAGTCATCCTGGCCGCTCGCCAACGAGTCGCAGCGCGAGGCCCTCTTTTCACTCTCTGGGAGATATAACGATGACGGGAATGAACAATTGTGACCGAGACAAACGGCTGGCCCCGCGGCTTCTTCAGCAAGCTGGGCGTGGTAGTCGGTATACAGAATAAAGAAACTTCTTGAGAAGGAAAAGTGAGCCGGCTCGCGAAGAAGCGAGAAAAGTAAGCACACGCCTAACGCATAGAAATGTAGCATGGCATGGTGTATTGTAACCTTTGATTATACAAACCAAGACGCTCTGAAACAGTCAGTCGAAAGAATACATGTGAAAATACTGCGAAGCAAAATTTCCAAGCATGGAATTGTTGCGAATGATATCCAGTCACACGCAGAAAGACAAATTCGCGAATGTTTCTCACCTGAATTACATGTAGGCCATTGAACCTGAAAGAATTGGAGGCTACAGATTAAAGGTGTGCCTTGTATTTGTACCCTGATTAACGAATAGCATAATCGAAGCATTAACTTAAAAAGACAATAAGATTGAAAAAAAAAAAAAACACCTTACGCAGAATCGTGAACGCAATCAGTGGTGTTGCATAAAGTAGCGACAACTGTTTCGGTTTTGCCAAATAGCAGAAGAGTGAAGTGCTTGATAGTCAATTCCTAAGTCACGGGCTTTTCTGTGGACGCAAATGCTTGAAGATAAGAGACTAAAGAGCACACTGTGTTATGGAGCGCATGAACAAGCACGCTAAGCGCATGAAACTGCTCATTCGCAAATTATCACTTAATGTCACAGCCGAATGCACCAGGTGATTGCTTAGGTGTTAAACCAGGTTAAGCCATGCCCTTCGAGGCCGTCTTTCACAGCATCACGTGACAGCCAGCGTACTGCGCGCGAAGTCTTACAGCTATATGACCACGTAGACGACAACTGGCTCTATGTTCTCTATTCGAATAAGTGTACTGGAATATGTCAAAATAAATCTACAACCAATTCTTTTAAAGAAAAGAAAAACAAGAAACAAAATACTAGAACATAACTAAAACGCTCATTGTATTGTTTGCCTGTTTCGTTTTTATTCTATCTTATACCACATCATGAAGCAACTCGCCGAAGAGCACGTCTCGAATGCTTGCTGCCTGTCTCAAAGAAGAAGTTGCAGTATTTTGACCGAAAACAAACGGTGGGTGATTGCTTCTGTCTTCGTTACGGTAACTTCAACTTCTAATAAATACGAAGCCTCAGTGTGCGTTCAGTACAGTGACTGGATGATTACGTACGCCACTAGGGCCCCTCCCACCACCCCCCGCATACTAGACAAAACGAAATTGCAGATTGCTGGTTGTAAAAGCGATACGGACAACAATGTTACAGTGAAGAGAATAAGAGAAAAACGGCAACTTTGAAGACAAGCGAAACATATTTGGACGCTGAGCAATAGTTGGACGGATAAAGTCACTCGCTAACCGACGCGCGAAGTTTCGAAGTTCAAGGCAGGTAACAGGGACTTGAATTTGTCTTTTTCCCTTCTCTGGTGTCCAAGTTTTACGGTCGCTCTGTTAGTCTACGAAGGCGTACACCCTCTACTCCTCGAGTGCGCGAAATATGATTAAGCGCGAAAGGTATTACGAGCAAATCTGTTACTTTTAGACAGAAGACCGTTCCCTGTAAAGGGAATACCTGGTCCGTGGCCAACAGCGGGCCTTAAGAAAAGAGCGCCTGTCGCCTTGAAGAAGATTCTAGAAGAAACAAATATTTCATGGAAATATGAAGGTGCATTTTATACTGAAAGCAGATGCTTAACATTAGTCTTGGTATATGTTCAGAATTGTGCAATGTTGCGATCGGGGGTTTCATGTCATGTGTAATTATTTGTCTTTGTGCGTTTTCCTGTGAAGGTCAAGTCATACAGAATATCTGACTTTGGACGTGTACATGTGAACTTATTATACCTACTTGAACTCGCGCTCGACTATTTGTGACTCATGTGCTGTTGGATTATACTGTGTTTGCCCATCTTGTTTTCTACTCTATGACATGTTGTGCCCTTCTTCTTCTTCTTCTTCTTCTTTATTATTATTATTATTATTATTATTATTATTATCATTATTATTATTATTATTATTATTATTATTATTATTATTATTATTATTATTATTATTATTATTATTATTATTATTATTATTATGGGATATTTCGTCTTCTAAGCGAGAAGGAGTAGCCGGTGCCGCCATAAAGGCACCAACCTCTCCTACTCGTGACGGCCTCCGCAAACGGAACACGGATGAGAGAAAGAAACGACGACACAGGCGCTACCTAACAAGTGAACGTTTATTAGAAAAAAACAGCAAAGATACTCATCATTACTCATCATCTGCTCATCTACTCATCAGTTCAGTAAAAAAAAAAAATGACGCGACGCAGCGAGCCTACTGTCACTTTCACCAAAACTTCATCGTTGTAATGAGGCTCTGACTCCTACAACTGACTGACCAGTTCGAGATATTCATAATGTTATAAGTTGACACGCACGATCTGAATAACGAGGTTTCCCATTCACTTTTTTTTTTCGCTTGCCTTGAAAATCACGGTATATGTGCCTTTTGTCTACCTAACGAGCTTCAACAAACAACATACTCAATACCAGCAGTTTTAATTGAGGAAATACATGGCAGAATTACTTATTCGTCGCTTTCTTTTATGCTCAAAAACTGCCTTATTCGTTCAAGGTTTAGAGTACTATCGAAATACTCACTGAACTATAGTGCCGAAGTGCAGGTGGTGGTTAGGTTGACATGTAACTTGTGTGCTTGTGCAGCAATTGTATTTAAGTGTGCGAGTGAAAACAGCATTGTTACATGAAAATATGCATGATGCTGGCGGTGATTTATAAAAAGGATCATTTACGCCGGACATTTCTAAAGACAGACGAAGAGAGACTCAATAAAGTAGGGGGTTAATAAACACTAAATGTCCCGTTTGCTACCGTACGCTGCAGGGCATGCCAACGATATCTACGAGTGTAAGGGCGCAGAGAGAAAGCACACAGATACGATTACTATACCGTTCAAAGCACATGATGGATAAATGTTAATCGTAATCAGGGTGCTTAAGTCGCTCGGGCAGGTATGTTAGAAAATCGTAGCAATGCCTCGATCACTTGAATTGTGAGGTCAGTACTGAAAAAAAAATTGTTACGCTTCTGGTCCGTCAACAAGAGTGTAAATCGTGTAAACTCTATCGAGGACACTCACGCAAATATTTGTTCGTGGGTCTCCTTGCGATCGCAGTCCTCGTAAGCAGTGTTGTGGGCCTTTCCAACTTCAGACGACAAATTACCAACGCAAAATTGTTATATGTCTCACGCCAAGGTGGCCTTGAGCGAAAAGTCAGCGTCGACACGAAAGCCTACGAAATGTCACGTGACCACTCGCGCTCCTCGCGGCTCTTGAAACGCGCGAGCTGCGCGTTCACTTCGAATTTCCGGCGTACGCGTGACCAAAGAAATGAATAAAGCAGCGCTCGCGTTAGGCGACCTATTGACGGTTATGGAATAATATTCCGCATTCAGCGTGCATCATCGTCAACGTGTTTGTGCGGCCACGACGACGACGATGTGCATCATCTGTTGCTCGACTGTCCCAAGCATGACACACATAGACAGCGACTCGAGCAGGAACTTCAAACGCTGGACTCGGAGCGAACGTTTTCGTTAGCGAAAATACTAGGCCCATGGCCGACTAGGATAAACCGCAAAGCAATGAAAGTGCTCCTGTGTTTGTTTTTTTTGAAGACACCAATATTTGCGATGTCTGCTGAGCGGACTATATTGAAAGACTGCACCGCGACGGTATGTGCGCGCTGTTCACACGAGAGTTCTTGAACTTGTAGGACTGTATATATATATATATATATATATATATATATATATATATATATATATATATATATATATATATATATATATATATATATATTGTGTCTTATTTTTTACCCTAACAACTATGTGGAAAGGGGTAGCCGTCACCAAGCAATGGTGACAACAACTCCTTCATTTATTTTCTATTTCAATAAAAAAAAACGCGGAAAGGGAACGAGATGGAAGATGCTCAGCCAGGGCCTTGTGTCGATTGCGCGGTGGGCCCGAAGAAGTGTGCAACCTCACAGGAGACTCGACAAGCACGAAATGAGACACGGCGAGACAAACGGCTCGTCGCATTCTGACGCGGCGCTTCAGTTTTTAATACATCACCGCTAAGGTTTCGAGTCTTCTTAGCAAAAGTATGAGATACCCTCGGAATTATTATTTTTTTTGTAGATGCTACGGCTATGTTAGAAGTCAGCAAATCAGGGAAGCCTCGCTTCGGCGGAGTCTTGCTTGAATGCGAATACTCCAGGCTGTGCATCCGCGGTTGACTTCGCGCGTTATAGGCGAGACGTGACGTCTCGCACCAGCAAGGCAAGTGTTCTAGCGGCACTTGACGTTAATAAGGGTACCGATTCCATAGTACTGTTTTCAATAGCTGACCGAGCAGCAGTACCGGTGTGCTCGTTATGACGCATTGACTAGTTAACTACTCAACTTTGACTTGTCCAGCTCAATATGACTTGCAACACGGGAGCGCGTGGCCTCACGAGTTCAAAAACTGCCTATGACTTCCACTAGCCATTATTTCCATAAATAAACGCTGTTCTTGCACTCGGGGATGATTCGAAATAAGAAATCATCATTTAGTTGCTGAAATGAAAACAAGTTGAAGCCATAAGCAATCTTTTAACTCATGAGACTACGCGCTCCCGTGTTGCAAGTCATGTTGAGACCGACTGTACGTAGTTATCTTTCTCATTGAAAGGCACCGCCTTTCCATTCTAATTGGTTGTGATAGAACAATGTACAAGTCACAATTTTCCACAAGCCACACCGAGAGCTATAAGAGTGCCACATTATTGTCTTACATGTTTTAGTTGTTTCTTTCCCTAGGTGGGTGCAACTGACATCTCCTTCAACAGGGTGGCTACTTGGGCTGGTTGGTACTGCATTCTAAAAGGAAAAATACGCTCTTTGTGCGCCAAACGTTTCAGAAAAGAAGGCAGATAGGACAAAGCGCACACTTACAACCAGTTTAATGCTCAGATGGCGCGAAAATATATACGCTCATGAGGGCGAGGAGATGACACACAGAGAAAGGGAAAAGTGATGGCGCACGTGCAAAAACATCTTATTCACATCTTGAAATCATATTTCAACTAAGAATATACTCGTATTCATTGTCCAACAAGTTGATATACGGGGCGCTTACACACTCAGTACCTGCCTTGCGAATCAAAAAAGCTTCGTGAATTTCACGTGCCCTCTTGTCCCTATATCTTGCCATTACCTGGCAATCATCAAACATGGGGGTGCACCCACACTTGGCACTTTAGTTCCGCACGCTCGAAGCTTGTAAAGCGAGGAATTGCAAAAGCATGCATGAAGGCATCACTGTCAAGGTCTGCCGTCACCAGGTTGAGAGCAGTTTTGGTAACCAAGTTAACCGACTTAAGACAGCAGGCTTTCCTGAACATCTGCTCTCAGGCATAGCGGAGTCACTTCTTAAAGATTTGAAGCACGGAAAGAATGCAAAACACGCAACTCAGGACGATCCTAAGCTGAAAGTTTCTGCCATTTCTTATGTGCACAAAGTTTCGCACTGCCTAAAAAGAATTGTGGAAAAGCAGGGGTGAAGGTTGTTTTCACGGCAAGAAACAAGCTTGGATCCCTATGCAAAGAGTGAACTCCGAAGGATCTTCAAGTGTTGGGTGTAATAAGAAGCATGCAAAAATGTTTGTAGAATGTATTATAGCAGTTGTGTATTGCATTTCTTTATCATGTGGTCGATGCTACATCGGTCGGACGGGGCGTTGTCTGAACGATCGCCTCAGGGAGCACGCAAATCTCATGCGCGGATCAGTGGGCAGTCACTTGGCAAGTCACTGTGCCCAGTGTGGGTGCACCCCCATGTTTGATGATTGCCAGGTAATGGCAAGATATAGGGACAAGAGGGCACGTGAAATTCACGAAGCTTTTTTGATTCACAAGGCAGGAACTGAGTGTGTAAGCGCCGCGTCTATCAACTTGTTGGGCAGTGAATACGAGTATATTCTTAGTTGAAATATGATTTCAAGATGTGAATAAGATGTTTTTGCACGATGCACCATCACTTTCCCTTTCTCTGTGTGTGATCTCCTCGCCCTCATGAGCGTATATATTTTCGCGCCATCTGAAGCAATAAACTGGTTGTAAGTGTGCGCTCTGTCCTATCTGCCTTCTTTTCTGAAACGTTTTGCGCACAAAGAGCGTATTTTTCCTTTTAGACATCTCCTTAACTACATCATCTATTCATTCAATGACCGCAGTGTAAGTGCTGTGCGTCTATTCGCATGCCCACCTCACGCACCTAGAGCCACGAATGTACGGGTGCAGGGTAATTTTATCCCCCATAATTGTGGTCGACGTAAGAGATTTTCTTCCCTTATGGAGTACACGAAGTGGGCCGAGTAACGAAAGACGCTCGAGAAAGCGTTAATGTACATTGTGAACGCACACGCATGCTTGTCTTTAGCAGGAATTGATTTTGCAGCATGAATGGTCCATATTCACAAAATGTGATTACGCTAGAGTTGTTCCATAAAGGTAAATTGCTGCCACTCCTGGTCCAGTTTCAGTTCAGTTTTGTTTTTCCGACGTCAACGTCGTAAGACGATGTATTGGACAATGGACAAAAAGCCACAAAAATGGGCTTGAAAAGCGTCCACTGACCATTACGTCTGACCAACAGCGATACAACAAATTTCACTGCACGAGATATTGCAAATCATAAATTTGCATACAGATACAAAAGAGAATCGATGACGTACACTCGTCCATTTTTTTTTACCTGAACGCGCGAGCGTCGACCGCCGAGTTGATAAGCGCCGTACAACGGAGTGCAGCGGCGAAATGAACGAGAATACGCGCATGCGCGTTATGAGCAGTCGTGGGCAGCTGCCGTCTGCTAGGCTTTTTCGCACACGGCAGCTGTCCAAGACTGCTCATAAGGCGCATGCGCGTATTCTCGTTCATTTCGCCGCTGCACTCCGTTGTACGGCGCTTATCAACTCGGCGGTCGACTGCTCGCGCGTTCAGGTTAAAAAAATGGGCGACTGTACATGCACTCAGGCTTACGTGCTTAACGAGCACAGTTCATTTAGACAAACGCATAAAAAAACTATAATTGAAAATCTATCCACAATATCGGCGCTGTAATAACCGGCAGGCCAGTGGCAAAGAGAGCTTATGAACGAAAAGCTTGGTGAACGAGTGCTCCAAATGTTTACGCAAGTCTGAAATCCTGCCGTGCGGCTCAATCGCTCAATTCATTAGAAAGCTTTCATGTGAACGTAAATACACGTGTCCCTAATATGACAAAACACTGATAATACCTGTCGCAAGAGCGTTCGTAAGGCCTGTTCAGTGTCAGCGGCATAAAACAGCAGTAATGAATAAGACATCACGATTTCGCAATATCAGCGTGGAATTCATTCTTCCAATTCAAACTTCGAATTAAAAAAAGAATTTAAAACAAAAATAAAACATAAAATATCGATACGAAATCTCTCCCGTTGAGTTTATCGACGAGAAAATGTCCTTGAGGTGTGGCGCAGTCGAAATGTTATTTTTTTTCTTGCACTACTTCCTTATTTTTCTAATAAAATTTAGTCATATGTCCCTTGATGCAGAAATTAATAACCTCAAAAGTTTAGCAAGCGTTCTACACCTGAAAAAAGTGATTGCTCAGCGCCCGAGACGATCATCTTTTCAGGCAAGGACACTCGAACCACTTCAACGTATCGGCTTCCCGAAAATACCTGCCATTGCAGCAGTCCTTGACGTTTTGCCGCTTTTCTGGAAGTCGCAAGGCTGACTACGCAGGCGGCCATACGCGCTGTTTATTTGCAAGCAAGTATAGAAAACTAGTCAGCGAGAAAATGATAGCCGCTCTTCTGACCGAAAAAACAAACAAACAAACCAATAAATTAACAAACAAAAAATAATGCTGGCGCTTGTGCAACCAGACGCCTTTGTAGCAATATAGTACGCAACATGATCACTACGAATTTTATTGTGTTTTGTTTTCTTGGATAGGTAGGCTCCTGTAAGTTCATACCGGAAAAAAATGTTAATAAAACAGAGACCGTGGCCGAGACGCCATCGGACTACGACGCATGTCGAAATCGTCTCGGACTCCCTCTATCCATTTTCGATCTCGAAACCAGACCAACAAGGTGTCTGTATACCGATGGGTACCTTTCCAGAATAATATTGCCGTTATGTTTTGCTCATCTTCTTGGCGCAGCGAAATCACAGAGAGCTTCGCAGCATTTGGTGTTTCTTCATTTTCAGTAACTCCTAAACGGACCATCCCCCCCCCCCCCTCCCGCAAAAAAAAACAAATATAATAATAATCATGCGGCGGGACCCATAAAGGGCAGAACGTCCTGGATTTCCTATATAATAGCAGTTCTAACCATCTTACTCTAACTATATGTCGACGTGCACTAAAGAAAAATGACAGGTGTAAAGAACTGACATGAAAGGAAATTAATCAACCCGAGAAATGTTATCGCAATCCGAAATCGTATGCCTAAATTTAGTAGGTTACTCTTTATACCCGTAATAGGGTGGAAGATTAAATTAGTGACGAATGCGACAAAGAAAAGTTGACGCAACCTCATGTACAACGATACGCGAGCTAGAAGCAATACCATTCTTTTGTGCCTTTTATAATCCTTCTAGATTCAGTATAGCTGCATGAGAAGACATATATTAATGCGCGCAGCCACCCCGACAAGCAATTAAACGATCCCGCAAGCGCAGGGATCAGCGGTGACAAGAAAGGCGCCGGCAGCAGTAAACAACCGGTAAGTTGGCCTCCAGTCGAACGCGCACTGCGTGGCCGGCAGCACTGGACCGCTTTGTCCCGGACGTCTCTCCGCTTACACTGCGCCCTAAGGAACGTTAATACACGAACAGCCCAAATGGTTCCCGCCGACCCGGTGTTTTGCGTTTAACACTTGTCCCTGTCACGTACGCGGAGGCCACTTGTCAGTCGAAACGTCTCATTAACGGTGGAGCGACAAAGCTTCAAGCGCGTTGTGTACTTGCGTGTGGATAGCTCTCGTGCAGGAGAAGATAAAGAAAACGGGAGAAGGGAGAGAAAAAAGCTCATAGGGCAGACGCATAGCCGTGGGCATTTCGCAGCGCGGAGTGTTCGGAAGGCACACTTGTCAATAAGCGGGTGGCGCTCTAAGACATTGCACGCAGTGGTGGACACTCGTAGTCCAATCAATCCGACGGTTCTATAGCGGAGGAGCGACCCGTTATCATTTTAGAGCGGCCGGTGCACGCAAGCGCGCGCCCGTTCTGCGGCAGCGACGCCCAGGAAGAGAATGGACGCATAGCAGCCATCACGAATGGACACACACATGCGCTCACAGCGGGGCGCCTTCTTCGCCTCTCGACCGGGTCCGTGCGCTGGAACAGAATCCTCAATCACCGCGCAGCCTTCACGTGCCTGCACGCTCGCCGTGCGCGACACAGAGCCGCGTAACCATAACGCGGTGCGCTGACATTACACGGCCAACCGACGATACTGTAGCCCGCGCTATAGTCCGCGGCATGGCTGGCCAGGGGTTGTTGGCTAACGGAATGGAGAGCGAGTAAGTGAGGGTAGGTGAGGGTGTTGTTGCGATATAGTGCGCCCATTGAAAGAGCAACAGATGAAAAAAAAAAGAAATGCGGACCGTGGAGGCCGTTCCGTCGCATGAGGCACGCACGGTGCACTCGCGCGTGCAACCAAGGGAGACGTGAGTGAGTTTTGAAGAAAAAGAAATAAAAAAGTAAAAAAAAAGCCACTGTCTAGCTGCGCGCACCTTTAGCCTCTCGCTTCGAGTGCTTTAAGCTACGATTTCTCGCTCGCCGTCACCGTATGCGGCGGGTTTCAGTTCTATTGTTCTACGCGCCGAGATCCGAGGAACGGAAGCAAAACAAAAAGTGTGATCTGTATAGCCAAGGCAATCGCGCTGCCGAAAAAAGGGGCAAAGCGGAACTAGAATGCCGTGATATGCAGTTCAGGGAGAGTATATGGGACGACTGAGAAGTAAGCGTCTGGGGAGTGTAATGAGCGAGAAGTTATCAAGTATTGCCGTTGCGAAAGTGCGTGAGCTATATTAAATGACACAAAATGGAAAGTATTTGAAAAACTTGTGCCATTGTTTCCTGAAGGTATAGCTGTGGTGATGAGTGATTAAAGTTTCAGCCACTCGTATATATACGTGTTGAGCGAGGAACATGTCTGCCGTCACTCCTTTGCTTATATATCGTCTCATTTACTCGCATTCACATGAAGTCGAATGACTGGCGTTTACGCCTCGCAGTCCACTCCATTTAACTAAACTCCTCCTAAAGCTCACACGTGTCTGTGACCGCAAAGAGTTTGAGCGCCAAATGCAAAAAAAAGAAAGAAAAACAGAAATGAAAAACTGGAAGACATAAATGAAATTATTAGTGAATTTTGTCGACTCTAGGGCAGGTTGGCGATCTTTGAGGCATCTTATCACACACCTTCTCAATTCTTAGATGCGTAAACATTTCTATGCCGAGTCAACGAGAAAACCATCCGTCCGTCCCTCTGTCACATAAGACGATCGCCGCTATAAAGGAATAAAAAAAAATAATCTTTTGCTCCGGTGTTTGGGTTTGAACCCGGGTCCTCACGCTACGAAGGCGAGTATCTTAACCACTGCGCTACGCATCCGTCAAATGAAAGAACTTTATTAAGTGCCCTGCGAATTCTGGGATGGGCCTGGACCCCATAGGCTTCGACCAAGGGTTGCTGGCCCTTGGAGACTTCCTCTGCTCGCTGGACGGCCACAAGTTAGTCCCCCGGGTACGAGCTGAGCAACGCAGACTCCCAGCACGCGAGGAGGCTGTCCCTGTTTGAGGCTCCATCACGATTATTGTTTATTGTACCTGGACATCCCCAAAGGATATTCTCTAGGGTGGCTCTAGAGTCGCAATGTCTGCACTTGTCTCTCGTGTAGAAATCCATGTGTGCAAAATACGAACACATGTGACCTACATGAATGCGTTGTACCACGGTGAAGCGAGGTAACACTCTTCATGAAAGCTTCGTGCAATTTCGCGGAAGTGGAATAAAAGCCAACTGCAGGAAATGATGTAAGGCCGACTATGCACATCAGCAAAATTCAAATTTTGCGAAATCTTGTTGCCAAACACGCGTTCCAGTGGTCGCGGGATGCGCGCGCCATTGAACAGCGTTCCAGGCGCTGTCCTTCGGTGCGCGCACGAGTGCCAGAGAGAAGATGAAAGGGGACATGGCGATGCCTCCCAAAACGGCGTTCCAGGACGGCCGCTTCCAACACTAAAACGCAACGCTTACGCATCACTTAATCAACTTGCTAAAGACATTCTGCATTTAATTTTTGAAAATGAAACTAAGGGGTCCACTTAGATGTTTACAGCGCACACATGCTTCGGAAATGGGACAGAGCGAGGCAAAGAGCCCTGGCTTTCAACGTGGTTATATTTCCATGAAGGCCGCATTACGATTGTCTTTTCAATGCTGTGCAGGATCAAATCGGCGTTTACTGCTGCAAACGGAGGATTCGCCCCCTTTCATTGAATGCAGGGGGTGGGAAGGCGCCGGACTTATCTAACTTGCGAAATCCTCTAGGCTCGCACAATAAACAAGCCGGGCAATATGTGTGTTAGTGCACCTTCTGTGGCTCTATAAAATCATGATTACCTTTCCGGATTGTGGAACAAACGTGAACAAGCGGCTGCTAGTCACAAGACACACGCACGCGCACACACACATAGCCGTGCGCAGGGGGAGGGTGCAGGGGGGCGGCCCGTCCCCCCTAGTCACCTGAGAGGGGGGGGGGCGCAAAGGCGCTGCAATGAACTTTCGCCCGCCTCGCCCCTCCTGAAAGGGAACCCTGCGCGCGCGCGCGCGCGCACACACACACACACACACACACACACACACACACACACACGCACACACACACACACACACACACACACACACACACACACACACACACACACACACACACACACACACACACACACACTCGGCCACGGCTACCCCTTTTCACTTGGCGATGAGCATAAAAATAAAACTTATGAAAAAGAATGTATAGTCTTGCGTTCGGTGAGTTAAAAAGTTCTCTTTCTAACACAGCCCGGTAATGTTTGGCACGCCCAAGCACTCAGCACGCACGCGATCACCTGTTCATGCCACATAACTTTTTCCCTCGCATGTGCGCTCTTAGAAGAAAACGTCGGCATATTCGCTAACTAAATACTAACCGTTTACTTGTTACAAAGTACACTAGCCTCTTAGTAAGCGAAGGTAGTAAAATGCAGGTTAGTGGAACTTGCTACCTAGTTAGTGAGTGAATAGTACTAGCTAGAATGGCTAGTCCATTACTAAGTTGTTAGTAACCGCGCTAGCAACTTACTAACCGTATTAACTCTACTACATTTACCCAATTAGAGGTTTACGCCTATTTTGTTTATATGTGCGTGTCCATTGCCATATCAAGATGATTCTATTACAAAAGTACCTAAAGTATTAAAAAAAACAAAGTGGCATTGTCCTCGTACATTACCTAACGGCCGCTAATTACTTCACGTAATTACCATGGTAAGTACACATCACAGCAACATACGTTGAGGCATGAATTGATCACGAATGAGAACACACACGCAAGCGCACACACAGAATAGCAACTGAGACTTTTACGTGGCCGATATCTACTTTAGCAGCGGCTTGAAGACTATATTTATGCTCCTACTGCACACCGTGTACTGGTTAGCAACCATAGAACTTAGAAGAATAATTGATCTTTTCTATACATTATCGTGTGCCCTTATATTTGCTTATATGCGTGCCATCACGTAGCACGAAAGTTTAATTCCAAGGTAATCAATAAAATTAAAGTTTGTTTAAACTTTGCTAAAGACCATCACGATTACGGCAAAGTATACTGCGCATCTACGAAAGATCTGGCAACGTGGGTGGCTAGTAGTTACTTAGTTAAAAACACCAAGTAAACTTTCTGGTTAGTGAAGGCAGCACTTTACGACCTTTACTAACTGCTGGCTAGTAAACAGATTTCGCGAAGGTAGTAAAATACGCTCGAAACTAGTAAATGCAAGCATTTACTAACCATTTACTAACTTTTTTTCTAAGAGTGTACCCTTAGACCAAGAGCAATCATAACTAATAATGTTATCCGAAAGCAGCGAACTCATATCTATGTTTATTGAGGCCCACAACACGACTCCCATTCTTATGCAATTTCGATCTACGTGACCAAACTAATGTTATTCCGCTTATCATTAGATCTCATTTGTCCCAATAAACTAGTTCTCGAATTCAAGATGTATTACTGATGATCCCGGTACTCAATAACTGAAGTGAATAACCGAGTACTTTCGATTAAGATCTCAGTTTGTTACATTTGATCGCTCTGCGTCGTCGCCCGTTCACGTGATGTCAAATGTGCCCCGATACTCCCCATTGGGGCCGATTTTGCTCCTTATTTGGATAAATGACGTCGCTCAGTTCACGATCAACACTACCGTTAGTTAAAACACACGTACACGTAGACACCTTTGTTCTTTGCTCGAGTAGCACCAATTTGCATGCGACAAAACTGCTCAGTCACGTTCTTTTTTTTTCTTTACGCTGGAATTGTGAAGCATGAGCACGGCAAATAAAGCTAAACTTTAAGAAAGGTCTTACCATGACTGTCGCTAAAGAAGATCCAACGCGCGCGCGCGCGCGGTGTGTGTGTGTGTGTGTGTGTGTGTGTGTGTGTGTGTGTGTGTGTGTGTGTGTGTGTGTGTGTGTGTGTGTGTGTGTGTGTGTGTGTGTGTGTGTGTGTGTGTGTGTGTGTGTGTGTGTGTGTGTGTGTGTGTGTGTGTGTGTGTGTGTGTGTGTGTGTGTGTGTGTGTGTGTGTGTGTTCGTTCACTGCGGAAGTCAGATCAACCACGCGAGTTAATTTATTTTCTCTGGTCTGAAGTTCCTTAAGCACGACAATTCAATTTGGGCTAAGGCGTTCAGAAACCCGAGTTATACACGTGCCTGCGCAAGCTTACGGCCTTCGTCGCCGCGGTGGCTCAGTGGTTACGATGCTCGGCTGCTGACACGAAAGACGTGGGTTCGATCCCGGCCGCGGCGGTCGCATTTCGATGAAGGCGAAATGCTAGAGGCCCGTGTACTGTGCGACATTAGTGCACGTTACGGTACCCCAGGTGCTCAAAATTATTCGGAGGCTTCCGTATAGCATGAGTCTTTTTGGGACGTCAAAGTACATAAAGCAACGAGCCAACCAGCTTACGAGCTTCGAATATTAAGTCCGGCCTGTAATGCTTCAGTGGCTTGGCTGCCGAGCAGCACGTGTGCGCATAACATTAGTAAGCATGACATTAGTAAGCAAGTGTACGGGTATGCGCCACAGGTGATTGACAGTTTATATCTACCCAGGAACGGCGAGAACAGACATTGGTAATTTAAATGCGAGGGCGTTAAGAAAAATCGACATCGGCAGTGTTGGCTACATTGTGCAAATTAACTTCTAAATTTTAAGCTACGATTTCTTGGCCAATCCCCCGGAGTGGGTAAGTGCCATAGTGCTGAAGGACAAGCAAACAAAGAAACAAGCTGGCCTGCTTCGTGTTAGCCCTTGTGCTAAGCTTCGTCGGGTCAACTCCTGCCTGTAAAACACCCCATTTGACTATGCATTTCTTAATGAACCTCTAGCTGAGCGGGAGTAAAGAAACATTTAGTAATCTTCTGCTAAATTCTCAATAAACTTACACATTTCACTGTTTGCCTGCACGTTAACACCAATACGCCCTGCATTTGCGCCAAATTTTACACCCAGCGCAGCCGTTAGTTCTCCTACAATACCGCTAAAACAAACGTATTGCGACTAGAGCATATCTGTCTGTATTCGCGCTGCTACATTCCCTGTAAAAACACTCCATTTCGCTGGAAGGCTCCAAGTTGGATCCATTGGGCGCCGCCACTGTGTCGTGTGCTCGATACGTACCGCACACAGGAAGAAAGAAAGAGAGCGATAAAAAACACACACAAAAGATGTCACAAGGAGGCAATGCAGGTCAGCTGTCTCTCTGGGCAAACGATGGAGTGCAGAAAAAAAGAAAGAGCATGAAGGAGGCAGGAAAGTGTGGCCGAAAATACACACTCAGGCATACGCCGTTCAGTCGCAAGAGCTTACATAAGCCACTGAATTTCAAGAAAAGCAGCGGCGCATTTGTCAGTTCGTACGTCGCCTATGCGTGACGCCAAGGTGTCAAGGTCATCCCCTTTGTGAAAGGTCCGTCGTCTAAGGAAGTGCAGTTGCGCATTGTATTTCTCAAGGTTACTAAGAGAGGAAGAGACGCGGCAATTAGCGTTGCGCTGCCTTCGAATTACGAACGTGTAAGTGCTTGCAAAGGAAGCGCCTGTTAGAAGGCGACACCGTAAGGTTGCTTCATGTCAAGTGAGACCAGCAAGTACATCAAGTACAGTTGGTTCAACATGTGCGGGAGTCGTTGTTGGTGGCGTCTGGTGGATTCCATTCCTTTTAATTGATGGCACGGACAGGAACGCCAAGGTGTGCCGTCGCATCCGTCATTCATGCGTGAACCTTCATATATAGGCTTCGCAACTGAAGCGCACTGGATTCCTAATTACTTCGCGATGGGCTCAAGCTGTTTCACCTGCGCTTTGTTTGCCGATAATAACGCAGTGCACGCTCCAGTCGTTGAATTGTTCTCGGCACATATACACAGTGTGCACTCATATATTCGACACCAAAGCTTTGTTGTGTGCGCCGTCGCGACGCATTATGTAGAATACCATGAATATAGCTATAGCCGTGGATCGTTACTGATTATTAAAATCAACTATGATACGGAGCATGACAGAACACTGCAGCACGCGGGAGGCCTTGTACTTTCTCTATGTCGGTGTCCGACTTGACCTCGTTACACAGACGTCGACATCCAATGCTACTGCATGCCTCCATTGCAGTCTCTCACAACAATCCAGCTACAAATGGCTCGTGGGGCGCACATCCGAAAGGTTACGTGAGGTCGTCAATTGCTACGTCGAAACGAGGTCAATGTTTGATTATTTTAACATCGGTGGCAAAAAGCTCGGCTCCTAGCACAGTAGGTCGCAAAGTGAGGCTTGGCGCCGTTGCTCAACGGGATTAGGAGCGGCTATAGCTGGAAAGTAAACGCACATCTTGCGCCGAACACAATGCGAGTGTCATTGAACACGACGTGCTGCTGCTGTTTGTGCGAAAAGTCGGCCCCCGGGCACTCGTAAACGAACCCCGAAGCGACGCTACGAAGCAGTGTGACAAAGCGACGCGACGGAATGATGATGGCCGCGCACTGACGCGAAAGCACAGAACTGGGCCCCCTTGTTAGAGCTGGCGCTATGGCAGTGGTGGCTGTATCTCACGTACCAAGCAATTGTTGCGAAAGGCTGTCGAAAGTGCGCGGCTCCTTTTCGCACGTCCAGGCTTCTCTTGTTTTCTTTTATTCCGTGTTTGTACTCCTTGAAAGTATGGGTTTTTGTAAACGACTCCCGGTGTGTATGAGTCGGATATTCCAGAAAATATAGAAATCGATGATTCACTCAATTTACTTCTTTCTCTTGAGTTACCGCTGGACATACACATGTTTACGCTTGTGGACGCCGTCGTGTGCGCCTTGCAGCTCCGAATTACTTACACCAAAGCACCTCTAATGTTGAGCGTGCGTACGTGCGTACGTGTGTGTGTGCGTATGTGTGTGCGTGTGTGTTTGTGTGTGGGGGGTGTAGGTGGGTGTGGGTGGGTGTGTGTGCGTGTGTGTGTGTGTGTGCGTTGCTCCTCGCGTCAAGGTGTTAGAGCCATGGTTACCGACCGCATTGAGTAAGAAATAAGCGAACATGCTTAAGTGGTTCTTAAAGAATAGTATGATATGCTTGGCGTATAGTGACCGAACAGCGCCACGAACTGTCATTGTATTTTGTGTTATCCCATTGTATATTTCTCATGCTCTGGTATGATGTCGTACAGATAGCTTCAAAAGTTTAGGGACCACGAGACACAAGAAAAAGCTGAATATTACTGCTACTTTGGCAGGTAGCCTTGAATTTAGAGTTCCGGCTTGCTCTAAAAAGCGCTAAAAACATGTGCTGTGAAGTTCAGCCATGCAAATACAGGCACAAATTGCCTGGAAATTTAAAGTTTTCAGACCCAGTGATGTCTAAACTTCTGACGCCGACTGTACATAATGCGTCAACTACTTCAGGGCGACCAAGGCCAAAAGCGCGTGTGTTTCGTGAGCTTTCCGCAAATGACGTGGTCGCATGTTGACTTGCGTGCGCTGAATCGCACTTTTCGCTGTTCTATAAATGCGATTCGGCACGAAAAGTACTTAATCCAAATGTTTAAGACGCGACCCAAGTCGAAAAAGTATGAAGACAGGAAGGACATTTAGATGAAACATGGACCAACTAGCCCAACAACACGTTTTGACAATACCTAGTCTGTGCCACAAAGACGACTAATTTGCCACGAAATAAAAATTGGCAGGTATGCAAGAGCACAATACGCATTTGTACTTAAATTTGCGCTCAAGTCAAGATACTAAGGACGTTACCAAACAGGACGTCTTTATGGCGGCGGTGAGCTGCGAACTGTGCAAATTTAACGTCCTCGCTGTGTCCCTTTGGCCTTCTACTCGACGCTGGAATAAATGGGAAAGAGGCAACTCCTGATGCGAAGGAATCTGGTGAGTTTATGAAAGAAAAAAACCGAGTAAAAAAATTGGCCGCGTATCGGCGTGCTTCGCTGCAAATGTCGTGTAAAGACGATAGAAGAGACGCTGTGAGAGATATGGACGCCATCTGGCAATACGTCGGGAAACATGAGTGCTGTGTTGCGTGCTGGTAGTCCCGGCGCAGCAGCAGGCGAAGACCGGCGGGGACCAACGCGACCGGCGGGGACGCCAGCCAGCCCGAAAACGCGGTTTGGCGCGAAGCGCTGAAGCAGAGAAACGTCCGCACTCAACGAGTACTCTCCACACACTCCTTTATTTACACGTCGCCTGGGTAAAACAGGAACGCCAGAGCGGCGCCCACAACCGGCAGCCTGAAGGCCGCCCACAACGCTGCTTTTTCATTTTTTAAATATTTTTTTTCACCTTCTTGGCTTTCTCAAAACTAAAGTTTTTCAACACCAACCCATGGCATTCGTACAGTGCAATACAGAACCGAAACCGAAACACAACAATGAGCTCGTGCGAAGGGCACGGAGGAAGGCAAATTTCAGCGCAGTCGCATTTTCAGCTTTGTTGAAACAGCGCTCACTAGACGACGACGAAGTAAAAGAAGGCACAGGACAGGCAGCGCCTGTCCTGTGCCTTCTTTTACTTCGTCGTCGTCTAGTGAGCGCTGTTTCAACAAAGATGAACGCATACCAACTCGCTCAAGCTTCCATTCTTATGCATTTTCAGCGCAGCTTAAGAAACTAGGGTCCTTAAAATTACGTATGTATGCATTTTCTATTAAAGGAACACGCCACCTAATACTTACCTAGTGATGTTGCACCTCAGATATGCATGATATTTACTTTTTGATCGACAACGTTCACGAGTATGAACAGCCGTACCAGTTCAAGACGGCTGGCCCTTGGGCAAGTGGTTCAACTTTGGCCGAGTGGCTGAATCGAGGGACGTGCCGACAAACAGAAAGACAGACAGACAGAAAGACAGACCAAAATTTCTGCGTTTAAGTTCCCCAAGAAAGACTATCGTCTTTAAAAATATAGCGTAGCTTGCACTGGAGGCGCAACGTCAAATAGACAGAGGAGCTGATGGGCATCTATGTAGTCCTGGCTTTTGTTATTTTGCTAAGTTAGGCTAATTTTATCTTTCCTTCTTCCTCTATTTCTTCTACCTTCTCTCTTCTCTCTGTATTTTCTATTCTTTTTCCTCTGTTGATTTCTTTTTACTTATTTCTGTCTCTCTCCCTCTCCATTTCTTCCTCTTTCCTCCCTTTCTGCCTCTCTCTATTTCTCACTTGCTTCCTCCTCCTGCTCTGGGAGCGACGCAGAAGAGGACAAAGATGAAGAAGAGGATGTAGAGAGCGCGTGCCGGTTCTTGATGATGATAGTTTTGGGTCACGACAGACATTGCACGCCGAGCTAGAACAGCTTCCCTGTTAAAAGACATTGCTTGAGGAAAGTGTTTTGACTGGGCAGGTAAAGAAACCTTCGCTTTAAAATTTTCATTTGCCATTGATTCGGAGAGAATGAATTGGGTCAGTGCGTATCAGCGGAACGCTGCTAAAATGCCCTCTAAGAAAACAGTATACACTGTAAAATTATCATTACCACGAGCTTACGACAGCTGTTGCGCTTTTTATTGGGCGTTAGAAGTAAGGCTAGAAACGCAAGTTCCAGTGCAGAACAGCAGAGCAGTCTTGTTCAAAAGCGCAAGCGTCAGTTGGAGCGCCGAGACCCGTTTGTCGTCTTCCTTCTCAGCATCCAAGCGACAGCGGCGGTGCTTGAGGTGTCTTCCTTACACAGCGAAAAAGACTCTTGCCTGCTTGGCGAAAAAAAAGAGAATGTTCCAAGCTGTTGGCCATTTATCTGACACTGAGCCAGATATTGCGAGTTGGATTCTAGTGCCACTATTCTGTACGCTCCATATTGCTTACAGTTATAGCGTTATAATGCTAAGCGCACGCGAAAGTCCCGGCAGACGAGACTTCGGCCAACAGAACCTATACCGTATGAATTGAATATGGAAGAAATGCACAGCTATGAACAAGTGGACAGCACTGTCCGACATCGATGAATGAAACCAAATAGGGGAAGAAAGACACTGATCATCCTTAGGCCTCGCCAAAATAAAAACAACAACCAGGCATCATGTCGAGGCTTGATGACAAAACTCGTCTTTCTACGAAACTCACAAACCTCATTCTAGTTTCCCTCAGTTCACTTATTCATTGGTTACCTATAAACATAGTGCAGGAAAGCCAGGCATACGCACAGGTGGCTGTGCCAGTATGGGGTAAACGTATATTCATATTCTCGGTTGCTTTCTTTCGTCAGTAGGCATCAAGGGCACCAAGTTCGAGACCCTACGGCGGGCTATGCACGGTCTTCAGTGTTAAACTAGCAGTAATATTAATAGGGAAGTTCGTCTAGCCACATACGAAAGCTGTGCTTGCACACGTGGTTTACGCATTCTGGCGAACAAAATTTTCTCCATAAATTAGAATAAGCAAATGCATAATTAAAAAAAAATACGTTATTTCTCAAGACGTTCATCGTCAAATCATGCGGCCAGTTAGATATAGTTTCTCATTGTGTGACGTAGGTCTCGGCAAAGCTTCACGCTGCGAGAAAAATTCAAATTGAAGGAAATGAAAAACGTTAAGTTGTGAGCAAGAGCACAGCTGTTATCAGCTTCGCTCACCTGGCAATCGATGTGCCACGCGCCGCAAATCTCGTCGCAATGTCCGCTTAGACATATAATTCTTTTGTAATAACGTGATCTTAGTAAATGCTGCAGGTTAAGAATGTGTTCAAGTTAAAGCAATCAATAAATGAAAAAAAGGAAAATAACAGCATAACATTATATAAGCATTTGAAGGAAGCCCCTACACAAGCTACTTTAACGCCGTGGAGCGTTGGCAGCCCATGACATGTCATGCTCCTCGGCCGATTGAATCAGTGATCGGGCCCCCAGTGACAAGCACTCAATTGCTGTCGACCCGTGCTACACACATTACAGGTCAACCCAAAACGTTATCCGCATAGGAGTTTATCGAGTGACACATAGACGCCGATAGACTGCACGCATTTAACTGTATATATTGTCGCGTGGTCGTGACGTCAACGAAGGTAGCAGTCGGCGTACCCAAGATGAAACTCTTTATTTGGCCGAACTTGTGGCCGGGAAACGGAAAGTCAAATTACAGCAATACGCCCTGTACACTGATAGCGGCGAACTGAGCGTCGGCCGTCGATGAACTGAACATCGAAGGGATGCGCCGTCTTTTATACATCACGCATCGAACTTTCTAGCCTTATCACTGGTGGTTGCGCCAGCTCTGGAATAATCTTGACTATTCGTGTCATGTGCGCAATCTTGACAAAATGATCTCCTACAATCTAGAATGTTCCCAGACATTCTAGCGCGGCCCGCGCGAGACAGCGATCACACGTGCACCGGACCAGTTACACAAACATAGTAAACGAAGCGCGCGTGGCAATATCACGTCAGGACACTCTGTTCCGATATGGCTGCTTCAATTCGGGCTTGCGGCGTTGAACAATAGATTGTTATGTAGACGTAGAAGAAGCTCGAACCTTGTACCACCCCGTTGGAGTCGGCTCCTGCGAGGTATCTTCAGCGTGGCTGACAGCGTGGTTGAGCTATTGGCTCCATGGTTGGTGATATAAGAACACAGCCTATGTTTGAGGCCCGTGTACTTAGATTTAGGTGCACGTTAAAGAACCCCAGGTGGTCGAAATTTCCGGAGCCCTCCACTACGGCGTCTCTCGTAATCATATCGTGGTTTTGGGACGTTAAACCCCAGATATTATTATTATTAAGAACACGACCTTTCGCCCCGCCTCTCTGGATGCTGCAGAATAAGAGCATGTATTTCAAAGCTTGTGTTGGTAATATTAGACTGCATTAAATATTTTGCAGTGACACTCAGGGCGCCAAAAAGAGATTTCGAACATTCACTTGCGGACATTACTCTCACTTTAAGGAAAATGAAAAAGAAAGGCCGCTCCTCTTAACGCGCAACTGCTCACCCCTCGTATACTCTCTCTTGCCATCAACCATAGCTTCCTAAATGGCCTCACTTAACGAGGTTACGCAGCTTCCTCGTGCTCCAACTGCTGCACACGAGTGTCGGCATATACAAGCTACAAGCCCAAAAACGCATTGGAGCACCAAATTTCAGCGACGCGCACAGCCGCACGCGAAGTGTTGGTGAATGTGGCAACCATCGAGGCGCACATGATTTCTGTTCCGAGACGCACGGGACGCCAGCAGAGTGGAGGCCAAGAAAGAAGAAGCCAGGTGAGTAAACCGCAGTAAAGCGAAAGGCCACGAGTGAGCGAAATGTATAGCGTGCGTGGAAAGGCCAGCTGCGGGGCGATTGGCGCACTATACAGCAGTGAGCGTTCGGGCCACCGCGTCGACGAGGGAACGGAGCGGCGACCAGTGGAATCTGGAACGCAGGAAACGCCCTTCGCTTTCGGCCCGCCGGCGTGGTCGTCGTTGTCGGTGGAGCTCCCGCCGCGATGGTAGCGAACGGGATCGCGGCACTCGCTCGGCTACCTGCGACTGCCGCTGGCGAAGATGCAAAATAGGCAGGAGAAGAAGACGGTGCCTGCCGCCGCATCGGCCCTTTCTCTCATTCTGAGCTTCCTGTGGGAGCTCCCAGCGGGCACGGTGGGCCGTGCCACCGCACTTAACGCATGGACCAGCCGTGCGCTGTTTCTTTTTCCTATCGGGAAGGGTCACCGCTGTGGGACGACACGCCCGAGGCGATGGCACGTTGAAATCGGCTCAGCGTGGACCGGATAAAGGGTGCCTCCCCTGCTGTTGGACAAGGAATACGCGGCGGCCTGTTTGCTCAACCGAAGGCTTTTTCTCATTCGTTTTTCATTCATTGTACAGAGACCAGGAGAATAAAGACGGAGAACAAGGAAGGGTAGCTCGCAAGCAGTGCCCGCATGCATATTCATAGTGGCCGATTGATCCCGTATCTATCCGACTGACGATTCAGCTCTCCCGATCGCGTAATGAGGAAAACTGACCTGTCGAGAACAATTAGTGACAAGTCAGACCGCTTATTGGCTATACGGATAACACTATGAGCAAGATCGGGTCCCTCAGTTCTACGTTACTGTTTGTTCTGTCTGTTGGAATTGTTGCGGAAGCGTGTCGCTTGTTATAGACGAAGTACGGAATTATTCCGGGTAGGAAAAAAATAGGCCAACAGTGGAACGAACGAAAAAAGAAGAAAAAAAATACGTGTTCCTCGTGCGGACGTACCTCTCTCGTCCTCATTCTATTGTTCCAGGTGCTACAAAGTATAAAGAAGGCAAACGATGAGTAAAGAAACGTAGTACGCTTGTTGTTCATTCTGAAGATGCGTTCACCGTAATTTGTTAGCTAAGTGACCAGGCTGCCAGCAGAACTCGGAAATTGCCGCGAAACAAATATGCATGGTACTGTTCCCGCGATTCGGCGCGCAATCTGGGCATTACCAATTATTTTTCGAAAGAAAGCGCAGCACAGAAACATGGGTACTGCCGCTCTGTGGTGCTTCTAGCCCGCACCTCCTCCACAGCCACGCCACGGACGCGCCCGCTCACGCTGCGGCAACAAGCTGAACGGCGAAGGTTGTTGGCGCTGGCGCGCATATATGCGCGCACGCCAAGGAAGCCCATTTGAAATGAGCCGTCGTCCGACAGAAAGACCTTGGCTTTGTAAAGGGAAAAAAATTCATTTAGACAGCGGCTAATCTCAGTTTCTAATCAGCATTGCGAGCTAGCCAACCGCCGGCGGTGTATAAAGGAATCCAGCCGCTCGGCGTGGTCGTGCGCACTTGGCAGAGCGAGAGCATCGAGTGTGCTCCGCCAAACGCGCTGGCTTGCCGCGCGGGAGCAACAGGGCGGCGGGAGGATCGGACAACGAACGCTTCCGGATCGCGCGCACGCGGAGCGCCTCTGTGATGGCTATCACTCGGTGCCGTTAGCTGTGACAAAAAACGAAGACGCGCGTTCTCCATGTGCAGGTGCAACGTAAAGGCGTAAGGGAGAAAATAACAGAAAAGAGGGGGGGGGGGGTAGCAAGAACAACCAGAAAAAGACGCGTGGCAGCAGCGAAACAAGGTCGCAAGGACGAGCTTGTTAGCGACGCGGTCGTCCTCGCAGCAACGTTAGACGAGCTGCGAAAGCGCGGGGGCCACCCCCTCCTTTCCTTCATCTTTTATTCCTGTTCTTTTCTCTCGGCGTTATCGCATCTAGCTGCGAGCGATTGGTAAAGGCTACAGGGGATTCCTTTACACCTGTGACTCGGCGCGACGACCTTGTAAGCTTTATTCGCTGTTGCCTCTACTGATAGCACATAAGACAAGGAGAAATGACACGGTGCCGTTCTCTACGTCATCGGGTGTTTTAATCTGCGAGTGCCCATGACCAACCGAAATATGAGCGTTTCTATTTATAAATTTCAGTTGTTAGGCGCCGCTCGTCCTGTGTCCATGCAACTGGAATGCCTTCCGTCGTTATCCACGCTGACGAAAAAGTATGCATCCATTCCAATTCGCCGAGCTTTCTTCCTTACTGCAACTTGAACGTTAAACAGAAAGCAAACAAATACTATTTGGTCAAAGTTCGAACTCAGTTTGCAGCCGTATGGCGATTTCAATGTCTGAGGTGTCTCCGTATCTGAAGCCAATCCGACCAGCAATACAGCGCTGACGTACCACGCCATTAGGTCAATAGAAGCCTTCGGGCAAGCACAATACCACTCCTACAGTCCGGCATGCTGCATGGGAGCGCCAACCCCACCACTCTATGAAGCCATTCTCCATCCTCCAGTTCGTTACCTCCTCTATCGATTTTTCGCTCACCTGTTTTAATTCTAATCTATTCTTTACGCATTTCTCCGCACCCTTCCCTTATAGACACCAAGTACGCAGGGTAACAAACCAGAATTACCTTTCCTGCCTTTCTCTCAATCCCCTCTCTTTCCCTCGCACACGCTACGATAAAGAGCACGAGCATGGCGGCGCTTCCATATAGGCTTGAAACTGAGTGGATTTCACGAATCGCGTACAATATGCATTGTATGCAATCAATCCGCGAGGAGAGAACATCGTGTGTTGCTTTTCTGAGCGCCGTCAAGTTCGGTCATGCGTAATTTTACAATGGCGGCCTCTTGAGTCAATCAGAGAGGATGCAAGAGACCTCTGACCCAGTCAGACCTAACATGACGGCAAGTGTCCAGAACAGTACACTCATGTCACCCGCAGAGTATGACTGCTTCCGATGAGAGCCTAGCCCTGTAGTTGAGAATATTTCTTGTACAGCTCAGTGATCGTGCAAAATGTGCGAAATATGGTGGCGATGTGTTCCACTTAATTCCACAAATTTGATGAGTTACAGAGAGAGAAAGGGAAAGACGAGAGAAAGGAAGCCCACCATACACGCGTCCGGTTTGCTACTCTATACAGGGAGAACGACATTAGGGGCAAATACGAAAGGGGAGAACGCGAAAAGTGTGGTTTCGTGCGGGGGCACATATAAACATCCCTGTTAGCCACATAGATACGTAGAGGTGAGTTTGTAAGCTTGAATGACTGAATTCTTAGCCATCGGATGGGGAATGTATGCGAGGACCGCGAAGAGATAAGTGTGAACACTTTTGTAAATGCAACTGAACACTTCGCTGCGGTCGCCGCACAATAAGAAGTAGGTTGAACTTGAGGACGGATAGTTGCTGTTTGTACCGGTCGTTGAAGAGTTTACGCATTCGCAGTTGATAGCGTAAAAAACTTGATTTGTCAGGATGGCGGTCTATCTGCGAAAACGTACCAATGTAGGGATGAAACACTTCAACATTTCACCGGTATGCATCGATAAACTTGAGCGAGAAGTGAGAAGAAAATGCAGAGAGGTTAACCAGGCTGAGCCAGGTTAATCGGCAGCCCTACGCTGGGAAAAACAGAAATGAAACTAAAAGAATATGAAGAAGCGAAGTTCGCAGCATGCATGCGCACGTGTACTATGAAGCGTTCATCCTTACTGCGTCACTGGCGGTCGTAAATGCATGCATGTATCTCAGGAAGCACCACAGCCTTCATGTGGCTGTATGCGTTGCCGGCTCAAGAGTCCGCATTTCCTTAATCTCCTCTAAAATCCGTAAGGCAAACCTTTCACCTGTAGTCGCCCCGTTCACCACACCGTACTTGTTCTACCTAAACTTTAGCAATTTCTGTCTTTGTAATCGTTTTCCTGCCTGTTTTCCAACGCCTGATTGTCTCTCTAAAACACATTCCAACACCTTCTCTCTAAAAAGTTCACTGAACACGAAGTACAGCTTAGCGACGAGCTTTGCTTCCTTGCTGCAAGACGGGATGTCTATGAGCTCGCGCTTATAAGCATCAGGGCAGAATTAACACCATCCTTCTTGGCTACGTTCCCACGGCGGCTGGCGTGAGCGGACGTAAGTCATTATGAATGAAATCATAATAAAAGCTGCAGACAGTCTGGGTCGTGAAGCGCTGAATAGAGGTGTGCACGGGCTCCGGGTAGCTCGAAAGCCCGACCCCGACCCGGCCCGCGGGCCGGGCTCGGGCGGGCCGACGTATTTTCACCTCGGGCCCGGGCAGCGCTCGGGCTGCTTGGAGTTTTATCTGGCTGGGCTCCAGCCCGGCGCAAAGCCCGACTCAAGCCCGAAACATAGAGAAATAGCAGGAATTATTTTCCAGCACGCATACAGCGCCTTTTCCGCTTTTCCTTTCCATTGCAGTTGTTCAGCGAGTGGAGCGACAGTGGTGAGAATGTAGCAGTTACAAAAGATGAGCTCTCCGATTATCTCTCTATGGAATCGCAGTCCTGTCCATCTGAAGTTTTAGTCTTCTGGAAAAAACAAGCAGCAGAGATATGCCAAGCTTGCCAAGCTGGCAAAAAGATATTAGCAATTCCGGCGACGAGTGCAAGCAGCGAACGTAACTTCAGTTCGGCGGCCTACATTATGCAAACGCGCCGCACTTCGTCGAAGCCGGAATCGTTGGACTGCTCGCTGTTTTTGCACGACAATTTGTAATCTGTGCAATAGATACTGTTTGTCGTGTGTCGTTTGATCATATTTTATATGATCAATAAAATGCCAAATAACCGGAAAACGATGTTTTGTTTTCACAGCGAACCTTCAAAAAGCCGGGCCGGGCAGAGCCGGGCCGGGCTCGGGATTGTGTTTTCGTACGTCGGGCCGGGCCGGGCGGGCTCGCAGCCCTTTGCCGTCGGGCTCGGGCGGGCCTTCGACAAAGTCAGCGGGCCCGGGCCGGGCTTGGGCTCGGAAATACGGCCCGTGCACAGCTCTAGCGCTGAAGCGGCTACCTGGAACGACGCCCTGTCTGTACTCCATGCACTATAGCATAACCCAAATGTAGTTCACTCTGCCAGAACCGCTATGCAAGTATCCCAACCAAAAAGTCATAAATTTACCGTACCTCGACTGAGCGTTCGCTTTGTATCCTAGAGCACAAAACTAACAATAAGCCAAGGTTCTCGGCTAGCGTTCACTTAGAAGGATTGAATTGCAAATCAGTCAGTACGAACGATCGACAAAAGTTTTCGATTTCGTGCCATAGCCCCTTAAGCTTCGGGAACTTTTTTCAAGCTCTTTTTACTGTTTGGCATTTATGCCTTTTTAGAAGGTGGTATCTATTCAGGAATGTCTTCTTGGAAGCTTTGGTCGGGCGTAGACACTCGATTCCACGAAAAAAAAGAAGAATTTACCGCTTTTAATTGCAAATTGAGTCAAGGTGTTAAACACAGGCGAAACTACGGGGCACAATGGCACAAGTGGGAAATACTGCCGTGTGCACGCAGATTCTGATGGGCCTCATCGCTTAGCGTGCATTATTTTAATTGCGACACTTAAAGGAAACTGGAACGCGTAATCCGATTCTCTGCTTAAGTGTGCACTTAGCAGTTATAAATATAAATGCGCGATTGAACGTGGAAAAAAAAAAAAACCTAATCCGGCTCATGCGCTCGTATGTTTGTTGCATAAGTCACGCTCCTTTCTCAAGCTTGGTACCGGTCCGACAACTGGTTGCCACCTTAGTGCCCACAGCAATACGGTGGTGATAGTGTTGCGGCAGGCGGGGTTAGCCTGTCATACATAATTGGACTGCACTTGCTGTATCACAATGTTTGTAAGATAAAAAAAAAATATGTTTGTTTAGTTCTCATGTAGTCTGGTAACTGCCATGGGAGGGAATTATAACTTGGGTGTGGGAGGGGGGGGGGGGGAGAGGCTTTTTATCCAGATTTAAAAAAAATGGACATCGGTTTTCGCAGCAACCGCTTTACCGATTTCGATTATGTTCGTAGCAATTAAAATGCAAAGTTATAGAACTTAGTCCTTCTGCAGATCAGTATCGATATATTTCGCGAATCCTGACGTGAAGTCGCATTCAGAAATGACCAATATATGAGAAGTGAGAAAAGCCTGCTTTTAAATGGCAATGCTAGCTGCCACCTCCCCCCCCCTCCCCCCCCCACACACACACACACATCCAGCCTTCTTTACTGTCCCGGCCCTTGCGGGATACTAAATTTCATGACTGTGGCCCGCTGGCCGAGTTGAGTTTGAGACCCCTGCTGTAGAGTCACTACAGTTTGACGTATTTAATTCACATGTCACGAAATTTTATTGAAATGATTTAACTTCGCTTCATCGAAGTATTTCTGCGTTGCGCGCTTACTAGAACATAGACGGCATTGCGGTAGGCTCTGGGCTAGCTCGAACCCTACATCGACCTTCCTCATTCGAATAGCATACACGCGAAGAGCAGGGACACTGACATTCGAGAACCACGAAATCTACTTCAATAAATCCGCTTTTTGAAAAAGTATGCCCATTACTGCTGCAAGCAGGAAGTTGATTCAGGAAATATCAAATGTTTTGAGAAATCGACGATAACAAATAAAGTTGGACAAAAATTCTGAAGATTACGTTTCCGGAAGTCTGCGCCGAGTACTAGTTATTTTAATTATGTAAACTATGTCTCTCAAACAATCCATAGTAAAGTTATATATTAGTTTACAGCTTCCGTGAAGTCCTTACATTGACACGATACAGTGCGGCTTTCGGGGGAAATTGGTGATGCATAATTAAGCGCTAATAAGGCGAAAGTCTTAGACGCCTCAACAAACGCGAAAATTGACCGTCGACGTCGTCTAAACAAGCGATGCAGAAACTACGATCTCGTGGTGACGTCACAGACTGCCAAAATTTGTAGCGTCATCATGACGACGCTTTGACGTCCCATAATGTGACGTCATACGATGACATCATCACATGACATCGTCACTCGGTCAAAGGTGGGCCGATCACGGAGGCAGTGCAAAACCAGGTGAGTTGCAGAACGCTCGCAATGCTTCCGATGCTGGAGGCCGCGTGAAAGCACGTTAGGTGCAGAAAATTTCGGAGGGGGCGGGGTTCAATAAATCGACTGAGAAGAAAAAGATGGCTTTCGCCCAGTGTCGTAGGCAGAAATTTTTTTCGGAGGGGGGGGGGGGGGGGAGGGCACGCCCTTAATCCGACGTGGGGTCCGGGCAGGTAAGTCTGGTCGAGTGTCATTTTGTACTCTGTATACCATGGCAGAAAAAAATTTCGAGGGGGAGGGGCACGGGCCCGGTGTGCCTCCCACCCCCACCCTTGGCTACGCCACTGCTTTCGCCTTCGAGGCGTCTTAGACCAATGCATAGGGATCCTGACGAGTTTTCATTTTTTATTATACTATATAGAGCACGGTTTTCAACAAGAAAAAGAAGATCCATGGATTTGGAAGGACCAGTACCCAGCGATACGCCTTTCTCTAACTCTAGCAAGAGATCTTTATTCACACGAATACTGATCCTGTTCGAAAAGTATGTCCTTTAAAAGCTGTACATAATGTATCGGTTTTGTACGCTTTTAATGTCTGTTATCGATGCATGTCAAAGAAATAAGGTTTTTTTTTTTTTCAGCTGCAGGGCCCTTACGAGTGTTTACCAATTTCAGCAAGAAAAGTTTTTGTTTATTTTTTATTATGTGGTGTTTAGGAGATGTCAGCACTTTTGTGTAGCGCCGGACTCCTTTTCAAAGATAATGGGACACGTGAAAATCATAGAAACGAAAAGAGAAAAAGAAAACATAGAAGAGCATCGATGCAGAGTTCATGTATGTCAATTCGCATAGGAACACCAAAAGAAACACGAAATACAGTCCCGTCACATAACACTAAAGGTCACATAACATGCTGTCACACAAACACCACATATGCTCTAAATAACACTACACAGCGTCCAGTCACATGACAGCACTGATATTGCCAAAGTCCAGTCATATAGGGGCACAGAATGAATGAGTTCGCACATGAAGCTACACATAAAGCGACACATTCAGGTCAAATTACATAAATAAAATCAGCTTGAAAAGGTTTTTTTCAATAATTTCTAGTATTCGACTCCCTTGAACTTGTTGAATGCTAACAGTGCACATTTTTTTTCGAATTGATATCCTTATTTAGGGACCATAAAGCTGTCCTGGGAATCACACAGGATGACCCATTTATTTGTTTGTGATATTGAAATAATTTATCGTAACACAGCCAACCATTGCAAATAATTCTGCCGCAGTTTATGATGTCGCGAAAGACAATTTAAATGCCTTGATTTGATCCCATTCTCGAACGACAAAGTCGGCCGCAGATAAATTTGTTTGACAAGAACCATCCGTATAAACTTGTTAGAGCGCAAAAATCCTAGGTATGAGCAGGTGCCACTCAATCGTGATGTCGGGTATATTATTAGCAATAGTAGAGTGCCCCAGATACAGCCCCAGATTTCAGACTAAATGCTTTAAACACACACCCACACACACACACACACACACACACACACACACACACACACACACACACACACACACACACACACACACACACACACACACACACACATATATATATATATATATATATATATATATATATATATATATATATATATATATATATATATATATATATATATATATATATATATATATATATATATATATATACGACTGATAATATGTTTTCTGAGCTGTTAGAAGGTAAAACCACTCTCGTGTTCGGATGCGCTTATACACATACTTCCTCATTCAATGACATGATCTGCACTATTCTTAGCCACTTAATATTAGAGCTGTGCACGGGCCGCATTTCCGAGCCCGAGTCCGGCCCGGGCCCGCTGACTTTGTCGAAGGGCCGCCCGAGCCCGACGGCAAAGGGCTGCGAGCCCGCCCGGCCCGGCCCGACGCACGAAAACACAATCCGGGGCCCGGCCCGGCCCGGCTTTTTGAAGGTTCGCCGCGAAAACAAAACACCGTTTCCCGGTAATTTGGCATTTTATTGAGCATATCAAATATGATCAAACGACACACGACGAACAGTCTCTATTACACAGATTACAAATTACAAGTAGACGGCCTCATGCCAGCAACAATGGAGTTCGCTCGCCAAAGCCGTCACGTGTATGGGGTATGCCCAAGGAGGTGTATGCCCATGCAAGCTTGCACGAAGGCGATCTACGTCGGGTCACTCGTCGCTGTCGCGTGCACTTTCACTCATATAAGATTTGGCCTCAAATCTAACGCGAACAGTCGCGTGGCGCCGTCACTAGCTCAGGTGGTGTTACTTCTCTGTTCGTCGGAGTGCAACAGAGGCAGTGCTTTACCTGCTCCCCTTTTGATTAAAGCAGCGAATGGAAAGGAAAAGCGGTAAAGGGCGGTCGCGGAAAAGGCGCTGTATGCGTGCTCGAAAACAATTCCCGCTCATTCTCTATATTTCGGGCTTGAGACGGGCTTTGCGCCGGGCCCGAGCCCGGTTCGATAAAACTCCAAGTAGCCCGAGCCCGGCCCGGGCCCGAGGCGAAAATACGTCGGCCCGCCCGAGCCCGGCCCGCGGGCCGGGTCGGGCTCGGGCTTTCGGGCTTCCCGGAGCCCGTGCACACCACTACTTAATATACACACCTTCGCCGAAGCTATATGCCCTAGCTGAACACTCCTATTATGAAAGCGGTCATCAAAGTACCAATGCGATTCTTGAAGACAACCGGACTATACGAGCGCTTGTGGCTGCACACGTGCGAGTAAATCATTGTGCATTCATATGCGCACATTGAGCCTTCCCTTTGTTTCTTAATCTCTTTTCCGAATTAATGCTTACTCTACCCGTTCAGATTTTCCCCCTTTTTTTGTGAACGTAGCACAAACAGCGCTTAACAGTGATTACGAGTAAGGCTTGCGCGTACCACTGTGCCGAGAAGAACGTGAGAGTCAACGTACATTTTGTTCGTGCCAGTCGGTACGCACACGCTTAAGAACACACATGCATTCACCAACCAGCCTTAACTTACAAAAGTGTGCCTCAGAATTTTAAGGAGAGGCCAAGGTGGATTTAATAAACGCGCCTTATTTGATCCCCAGCACCCTTATGAAAATTGGCCTTGTCATGTTAGATGAGCATGAACGAGAGTCTACGATCGTTTAATGACTTCAAGTGCTACTTTATAAGGTTAAGTTAGGTTAGGTGTGAGTATGTGTGCGTTTTATAAGCCTAGCACAAACAGCGCTTAACTGTGCTTGCGAGTAGGCATCTGTGCATGAGTACGTGTGTGTGTGTGCGTGCGTGTGTGCGTGTGCGCGCGTGTGTGTGTGCGTGCGTGTGCGTGCGTGCGTGTGTGTGCGTGCGTGCGTGTGTGTGTGTGTGTGTGTGTGTGTGTGTGTGTGTGTGTGTGTGTGTGTGTGTGTGTGTGTGTGTGTGTGTGTGTGTGTGTGTGTGTGTGTGTGTGTGTGTGTGTGTGTGTGTGTGTGTGACAGCAACATAAGACAAAAGCGAAAGATAAGTACTATTAGGATGCTTTGCGAGCACAGTCCTTATAGAGTAGTGCTCGACATACACTCCTCCCATTTCTTTTAACTGTGCGTCTGTGGCTCAGCCACAAAATCTCTGGTTTTTTAAGATCCCTTTTCACAATCACTTTTCACAATTGTGCGCCTCGATGCTTAGAGCTTGTAAGGAATCATAAATGACAAATGAGACCCATACTAACTTTCGCTTCGGTAGTGCCATGATATTGTTGAAAAGCACACATACGCTGCTCGTGCCTGCTGCGAGAACAACTTCGAGGAATCTATACATTATGAAGGTACAGTTGAAACAAAGGCTGTCTTCCTCGATTCCCTCGAGATGACATTTGGATGACATTCGGAAAGCGGGAGCGAAACGTAAAGCAGGGAAACCCCGCAATGCGTTTGTAGCACGCAAACAAAATCAGTGTCGCGCGAAATCGCGCACTTGTGACACCCAGTCTGCTAAGTCCGCCTGAGCAGAAAAAAAAATAAAGGCCACGCTGAGGATGTGACGACTGCTACCTCAGCTGCATTCTACTAAGTCGTCTCAAGTTGTTTCGCCAGTCCTCTACACCAATACGTACGCGCAGTTTTCTGGCTGTGCTTGCCAATCGTTTTGCTGTCATTCTTTATTAACGACTACGCCACAACATTTTGCCTTGAGCTCTGCGGTGTTCCAGGGTGGTCACTGCCCTTGATCCTAGAAGTATTGAGGGGTACCAAAGGTAAACGTAATTTATTTTTTTTAAAGAACTGCGAAGGCTTAACTGTACGCAAGCGCGCGTGCACTTCTGTGGGCGTGCATGCGAGTGTTTGTGCGCGCAATAACCATGACGGGCTAAAATGAGCATATGCATATACACATGCATATGCATATACATATACATTGCTAAAAACGTTCCTGCAGATCCAGATAACAAAAGTCTTTACCGACTAAAAGACTGCTTAGCGAGAGAGGCGTGGTATGCTTTAAATAGTACGTGGCAGTTTCATCTTTTGTCGTCTGTTTTTTAACCGACATGGATATGAAAGCAGATGGTACTGAGGCCTAGCTTATGCTAATTTTATAATAATGAAGGTGTACTTTTTGCCACTTTTCTTCGCTTTAATGTGCCCGCTTTTAACGTGAAACTTGGAGCTATACGGAATGGCTGGAAGCTCACTTTTCGTCGTAAGGATTCTCTGGAGGACAACACCAGTTGCTACCCGTTGAATACCAAAACAAAACACAAAACATTGTTTCATAGGAATCAAGACAAAATGATCCTCACAGTGCTGGAAGCGTTTCGGCGTCAGGGAGCAGGCGTTCACAACAAAAAGTCCCAGCGGCGCCTGCGGAAGTAACGCCCTGGAGCGTGTTTACGGGCTATTTTAGCGTAGACAACACACGAGCAATATATCACTGCAAATCACTGCAAGAGGATGTTTGCGCTTGCGGCATTAGCTGCGTGTATGCGTGGCAGCAAACAATTTCTCCAGCTAGGCGAATGAATGAAAGCCGTTTGTATCTTTCCGGATAGAGAGTGCGTCATGTGAAGCTACTGATGGAAATTTTCATGCATATCTGCTAAGGCACTCTAGCGCGCAAGTGCTATGCAGAATCATTGACGAAAATTTGAGGAGCTCTGGGTTAGATTTGGATATTGCTGAGGCCAGTATTTAGGGTTTTCCTCTCAGCTGATTCTGTCATTGACGTAACGCATACTGAGAGCTCTCATCTAACTTCTGAGGGCTTTATTTATTTACTTTTGTCTGGGTAGTTAAAAAAATTGCGCCACGACCAATGTTTCAGCTTGACACTACATGCATTTTAACGATATTACAGTCGGAAAGCTCCAAAGTTCCTATCAAAAGTCGTACCCTTAGCCAGCGCCAAGGCTTTGTAACGTCGCGTTTAGCTACTGCATGCGCGCGTGTTTGAATTTATGACTTCCCCGTAGATTTCTGATTGGCGCGACGGAGGCCCTTCAGCACCTTGGATTTTACAAAAATTTTCACGCTAGCATACGCGATGAGCTGCCATCGTGTAATCATCAAACATGTCACAATCGTCATCACGTCTTTGTTCCTCGCACTGCCGCCGCCGCCCTGTACTGGTTTAACGAGTGACTCGTGAAAAATAGAGCATAACACAGATGCATCATTAGCGCGACGTTATCTCTCTGGCCCCGTTAAAGTTTGTGTAACTAGGGAAAGACACGCAACAACATCGCATGCCCGCTTCTCCTCCTCACCGTACGCTCGCCTTGCAGGCCTTCGAAAGTCGAGTGCCTTTGCAGAAGGCGGCCGCGTACTTCTCGGCGCGGATGGAAACGGTAACGTGGGAGGCGTTGATGCCTTCTCGAGGTCGACAACGGAGCGATGGACAGATACAACACCGGGGCCTACGCATGCAGGAATGCGCGCAGAGGCTAAGTTTTCTTTCTTTCCGTTTTTCTTCTTCCCCACTGTCCGCGAGGGCCTTATATATTCAAGAACAAGATGAGAAAAGAGAAATAGAAGGCGGAAGCATGCAGCACGCAGTGTCCAAATTACCTGCAAATGCGGCGATTTCGTGTGACAAATATAACCAGCACCGTCGTCTCGTGCCTTCTTTCTTTCTTTCTTTTACCTGCAACCTACATTACGGCGTCGCTGCTTTCACCCATTTACGGGGGGGGGGGGGGGGGGGGGAATGAAACAGGCGAACGGAAATAGGAGAGCTATAGAAAAGAAAGAAAAAAAAAACGATCTTGAATGTGACAGCTGCGCCGTTGGAATGCGTCAATCGGGTGAAAGCAGTGGTATGACATCAAAGCATATCCCCAAGACGTGTGAGCTTCAATCTGTTTATTTTTTTTTCGCAGGCACGGCCTTTAACGCTATATGACACGCTCACTGCATATATAAACTCTCTATTGGCGGAGAATAAGGCCGCCCGAAATAAAAAAAATGAAAAATATAGTATTGATAGATTCAGCCACGAGTTCCTTTGAAGTTGCAGCTCAAGAATATTGCCTCGGACAGTGCTATTTTATAGGGATGGAGTTTACGATTTTCCGAGCGAAGTCTTCGTCCACTCACGGCGTCCACTATAGCATGTTGTAGGGCTTGCAGCGGCCTCTCAAGAAAAGCAAAACAAAGAAAAAGATTGCAATGAAGTCAGCAAATTCAAGAGCCGGAGAAAATCAAAGGCAGGAATATCAACCAGACAATTGTCTGGTTGGCTGCTGTACACTGCCGGAAGAGACACGGTGAATATAAATTTGAAAGAGGAAGGCGGGGGGGGGGGGGTAGTCAAGATGCGGTGAGGTCGCGCACGGGCGAGGGTGGCACCACTCAGAGGTGTTCACACAGGCTAGTCGGCCTCACGAAACACCAGAGTGCCTTCACTGCGTTGTTAGATCGATAATTGAGTTGAGGATGGCGTCCGAGTAGCATCGACGTAAACAACAGCAGATCGTCCACTTGTCACAATGCATAGCAAATTGTTTGTATTTGCGATTGAAATTGAGGGCAGTGGCACAATAACGCTCTATTTCTAATTCACAACTGCAGACGCCGAACGCAGCATGTTTGGGCATCCCAATTAAGTGTAGTGGAAGCTTCCGTAAAGGAAAATCGTAGCCGATACACAAGCAATATCCGACGTCGGTGAGGCGCACCTTATGTATGGTACACCATTTCATTTCGTGTCAGTATAATAAAAAAGAAGGACAATAAAAAATAGGCTAATCAGTGTAGTCGAGCTATCAGCATGGACGTGCGTGTGGTTGCTGTTGGTCTCGCACAAGAGGAGCCGACTAAGTCCATTTTGTGCCAAAGGTGGTAGGTCCACACACGTAGTCTGTGGGACACACACCATTCCCTTTCCCCAGTGTAAGGTAGCAAACAGGATGCGCTTCTGGTTGACGACCCGGCCTTTTCTTTTCTTCGCCTCGCTCTCAAAATTCCCTTTACAACGAACGGGCGCGGATGTTGCGCGGTAGCTCAATGGTGACCTTATCCAGCTCCCGGCGATCTCCAAACATTTGGTTTTCACTCACTCACTCACTCACTCACTCACTCACTCACTCACTCACTCACTCACTCACTCACTCACTCACTCACTCACTCACTCACTCACTCATACAGAGACACGCCCACACACACACGGGACGTAGGAGGAACTCTGATAGATTTTTTTGACCAATATTTGTGCACATTTTGCCCTTCATTGCTCAATTCGGACCAGCTTGGTCAGAATTCAGGTTTTTAAAGTGGCTGGCAATGGTAGAGTTGCCTAGTACAAGCACATATGTACTTTTCGCAATTCCATAGCATTTCTAATAAGGTGGACTTGTTGGTGGCTAGTTGCTTGATCATCTTAAATCAGGAAACAGTGCGGCAAAAACTAAGACGAAGTAGAGGCACGCACAACACACCTCACGAAGCGCTTTGTGAGGTGTGTTGTTCGTTCCTCTGCTTTGTCTTGATTTTTACCACGCTGTATCCTGGTTCTAGACAATAGAATGTCGTCGCGCTTGCCCGCGCCTATATTTCGCATCTGGCCACATATGGCCTCGATGCTGGACGACCGTGACCCGCGCAATAGGTTTTTCTTTACCTGATTATTGAAAATACTGATTTTACCTGATTCTTGAAAAATAGCGACTTCTTAAATGCAAACTATACTTGAGCGGCTACTGATGATCATCAGGATCGGCACCTGTCGACATCCCCGAGAGCACTTTCGTAGAAATATATCATGAGAATTCTGAAACAGCTTTGGATATGAATTCCCGCTCCTATCTCCTTGTTAATGCATGTCCGCAATCCAGGAGTCTAGCGAGCGGTACACTGTAAACCACTTTACACCCGTATGGGTGTAACTTGGTGTCTATAACTCACACCCCTACACCCCAAGAAATAGGTGTACCAAGCAGGATTACACCTATACAATGGGTGTAATTTCAAACTTTCACCCAATGGGTGTGGTTGGGTGTAAAAGCATAATACACCCAAATGAAAAAAAAGGGTGTAGGGTGTAAAAGCACATTACACCCAAACGACAAAAATGGCGTTAGGGTGTTTATGCACAATTACACCCAAACACCCCGGCAAAAATTTCCATAATTCGAGTGGTTCCCCCCTCCCAGTTTTCTCCCATTGAAACGCTAGAAAGCTTACCGTTTAGCTAGTCCTTTCAAGGGCGCATGACCTATTATAGTGGCTCCTGCCACAGAAGGAAAATGCTGGCAGCAGCACTGATTTTATGGTGCATATGAAGCACGGCATATATGGCCCTTACATATACAGTGCAATCTTGACTGAACACAAAGTCATTACCTAAAATGTGTTGACACATATTGCAAGATGTTCACACAGTTATCCAATAGTACAAAATAGTCAAGCTTTAATAAACACAGAGCTCGTACATCCGAGACAAATTCTACGGTATTCAATGACCTTTCTCGAGTGTACGAAGCGGCATCGCGTATGCCGCCAAACAAGGAGCACAAATGACATGGAACACAAATGACCAAGGCGTTTGTGTCAAAATATGAAGCAAGGGCGTTATTTCCACTTCATAATGAGGAATTCAATTTAACATGCTTCACTGTAACACAGCCGTATAGTGCAGTATGGGTCTTAGAACAAGCTACACCCGTGCGAGTGGGGTGTAATAGATGAAACCGCCCTCGAAAAGGTGGCAGTTATAGGGAGAAGCACAAATGAACCTTCTTCCCTGTCAGCCCCCTTGGGGCACTACAGACACCTGGTCCCTTTGGGCGCACCGCAGAATGAATTTTCCCGCTGTAGTTGCAGTTCCCAAGAAGGGAAATAATGGTGCCACTTCTTATACCTGCACTTATGCAGTTGATAAAATAAGGTGCCATCGTCTTAAATGGGCTGCATAACATCAGTGTATGTGTTTGGAATCAACTGGAACACACAAGGTACGGTCTGGTCGTTCTCCTGTTAAGGAGATAGTTCAGAAATGTGCAATCCCTTGATGAGAAAGCGGATTGAAAAAGTTTCAAAATTCCAGCAGTGCCCACACCATTGTGCCTGTTGTCGACTTTCTTGGTAGGGTAAACACTGCCATCACACAGCTGTAGCTGATACACGAGCAGGGTATCAATGCTCCGTGACAACTCACGCAACATTTTAAGGACTCAGAATGTCGTTTTCCACAGCAGGCCTCCATATTATCTCTTTTCTGGGAAAGTACATGAGTGAAGTAGAAAACTGTGCACATTGCTGGAATTATGAAATATTTCCCACTTTCTCAAAAGCAATGGATTGTGGCTCCAACACAAAAAAGTGAGCAATCGGGCCATGACGCTCACGTTGCAGCGCATGCTGAATGCGGTAATATGTAGGAAATGCATGGGAATAGGGACGTTATGACCACGACAGCACTGCAGAAGCATTACCTACATAACAACAGTAGAATCAAATTTTACACGGGCATGTTCAGAGATATTTAAAGATTATCCCTTTCCAAGCAAAGACAACAGAATCATTGGTAATTGAATAAAACGAGTATTTATTTCTTTTAAAAAATATTGACAAAACTTAAAGCTTGTCATATAGCTCAAAAATAAATTTTAAAACAATATTCGATGCACTGATTTCACTGACAAGTACTGGCAGCTTTGTCAAGCTAAAGTTTCAATAGCAAAAGATCTCAATTATTAAAACTACTGCAAAAAAGTCACGAAGTCCTTTGAATACAAAAACTAAGCCAATAACCACAAAGTGGAATGACCTGCGAGAACATGATGAAATCGGCAGAGACAAAATGGCTAGTATTAAAATGTCACAAGAAAATGAGCAAGAAATTGAAATGAAATACTAGTACCGCCATAGTACTCGTTTCTGTATAATGTAAAACAAATAACTACTCGTTACCTTATGAAAATATAACTTTATGGCTTAAGCTCGAGTTAATCACAGGTGGCGACATACTTTAAGCAGAAGCTAAGGCCTATTTTCTAGGCTTTCTTGAAAATGTTCAGGAGCTTTACTACTTGTGTCCTCGGAGTCATTACCCACTGGCCAAGAAGGAGCCATTCAACAGCGACGAGAAGGTTGAACGCCTTGTGATGGCAGTCGATAATTAACAGCCAATGTGCTGCCATGAGTGCAGCTACTCATTCTTCGGCATTGGACACACTGAAGAGCAGTTCTTTGTCCACATGGAGGAAAAGCTTGCTTGCATAGGGAAGATCGGGGCCATCGTACACAATGCAAGGTGTTATTGGAACGCTCTCTCCCTGCATGACAAAAAATAAAAAAATCATTGTCTGGAAAGCGCTACGCAGACTTCAATCATTTGTTTCAGTAAATAACAGTTTCTGTACCGTGTACTATCGTGAGTAATATGAGCTCGAACATGCGAGCACTAGGAAAACAGCCTTAAAACTGAGATAGGGTGATACGTGGATGGCGCTGCCGAAACTGGAGGGGGGGGCGCTGTTCCGCTGACTGTTGGTACTCCCGCCTCGCTAGCGTTGCTGCGAGATATCGGCTGATTGCGTGCCAATGACCGCTAGCAATGATAACAAAATAAATAAATGAGGCGCAGCAAAATCCTCAGCCGACACCACCGAGATACCGATGCGCAAGCATGGCCTGCACATCGTGGCAGGCTACGTCACAGCCGATATCTCAGCAGCTACCTAGTCTGATGTGGCTGTTGGCGTTGATGGGAATTCATATCACCGCTAGCGGCCACTGACACTCTCTAAGATGCTGTTTCGCATCAAGAATATCGAAGCGGGAGGGTCAACAGCTAGTGGAAGCGCGGCGCCCTTTCCGTTTTGTTTCCGACAGCCGCCGCTGCGAATCAGCCGACGTAAGGTTCAAGGGTGTTCGCCACGCGCTCGGGTGTTCGAGCTCATATTGCTCACGATAGGACCATCCAAATATGAAGCTCATAACATGCCCCATATGGAACTGGAGAGAATTAATAGCTTTTCTACGTGCAATTAGCTTGTTTGGGAAAGAGAAAGTACTTTCTGACAAATATCATCCGCATTTTTAAAGAAAAAGGAGCATTCTTTAGTGGCATGAAGGATTCCTGCACATCGATAAAAAGCATATAAAACAAAAATATGCACAAGGACTTCTCTTCAAGGCTGCAACGTGCAGCCTTGAAGATGACTGGAGAATTTAAAATATCTTATAAATCATTAGGCTTGTCTTTTACCAAATAATATCATTGGAGGTGGTCGTACAAACTGCGTTTTTTAATGTTTGTACACGTAAAAGTATTTAGCGAAGTTACAACGCCAAAGCGAGGCGAGGCGCATATACCTCTTAATAACCACAACAAAATAATGAAAGCTAGACATAATGGAAACAAACAGAATAAAATAAATTGTGCTCGAATGCGGGCACTCAGGCGTACGCACGAAGGAGGGGGGGGGGTGTGCGCCCCCCCTGGTCAATTCAGACAGAGGGGGGGGGGCGCAAAGTCTGCCCCCATACTTTGACATTTTAGTAAGGCGGGGGGAGGGGGGCAGCGATTAACCTTCCTACTCCCCTCCCCCCTGATGGGGAACCCTGCGCACGTCTAAGTGCACACTGATGCTCGAACTAGCGCTTGCACAGTTCAGGTAGTTAAGGCGATTCGGCCACACATAGACATGAAAAATTCATTCGAACACAAGTCAAGTTTAACGAACGGCTCCCCGTGCACGGGTGCCGGCATTATCAGGAAACCTATGTTACGGATGAATTAAAACATCGGTACGAATTTAACGAAACGGAATGTATTAGCACTTAGGCGAGCTTCGCGCGGCGTACCTAAAACGAAGCAACATGCTGCGTTAAAATGACCCACACGCATCAACCCGAGCATCACGGTAGTTTTAGCGCACAAAACGAACACAGACGGAAAAGAACGATACGGACACCACGTCGTTGTTTTCTGTCCTGCTTTTTTTTTCTTGTGCGAAAAAAAATGCACTTGAATTACCAACAGGCCGAAGCATACGCGCCTTAGACACGCTTGACGCTTAGAGGTAACAGGTGCCGTCACAACCCAACTATTCTTAAATCAAAATAGTGGTTCATCGAGAGCGGGGCCCCCTTCCGCCGACAGAAGGGCACCGCCACAACTGCGTTCAAATCCACCTCCGAATCACAGCCGCGCATGCGCACACTGATTTCAAAACCAAACAAAGCAAAGCTTGCCCGCGCCTAATGTCACACAGCTTTGCCTTCATCCCGATGAAACAATACACTCACATATGCTCGCTACGTTAACAAATGCTCACCAATCGTCAACCAGTTAAGAAAAGCTTAGTTAACGGCATTAGATCGCGCTCTCGGAGTTAACAAAGCGCTGGCCGTAGCAACGTGATAGTGGTACATACCGTTTCAGTTCGAGTGCTCCACGATATGAAGCTGCAGGTCTCCCTTTGAGTATAGTGCATCTTCGTAATAAGCAGCACTGGCAGAAGGTAAAGGACGAGCACACAGCGCAGTCACACTTCAAACAACCAAAACACCGACTGCAAAACTCGACCGATCGGGAGGCGATGCACAACACACGCAGAAAACGGTTGAGTCCGGCGGCGTGTCTGAGCGGTCTCAGTGGTCTCAGCGCGTTGCATAAGTCACGTGGTGATAGAGCTGTTCCGCGCACGCGCGGCGGCGGCGGCTGCGCCGACCGAGGAGGTGGCGCCCCGGCCGTTGTTGGGTCGCGTGGGCGCAGCTTTCTTTCTGCGGCAGTGTTATGTTTTGTTATGCTTTACACAGTGTATTCGAATCGCAGTAAGCATTGCGACGACACAGTAAGAGCTGCATGACTACAAGCAGGGCTTAAAGTCTCTCTTCACTGGAGGGGGGGCCCTCACAAAGCGGCAATATATATGTATATATATAATCTCAAAGAAAATATCGCCTAGCAGCGATCTTTTCGCCGCTAAACTGATGCTGCTGTGGTCTCAGCGGCTCTGCTATGTGCAGATCGTGGGTTGTTGGAACGCGGTGCGAGCTGTCATAGCGAAGAATAAACGCAGGATTTCTCGATATATCGGTCAAGATCCACTTTCGCGGTCGTATTATCCAGTTTTGGCAAAAATGTGATGGTATTAAACGCATGAAAATACATTATTTTCAAGGGATGTTGGCAGGAAATAAAAACGAAAACGTATTAGGCTGAAAAACGTATTATGCAGAATCGTGTCAACGAGATTTCACTGTATATGTATGCTAGAGATTAATCGTTAGGAGAGGTGTTTGCGATGATCACAGTGAAGTGAAGCCAACTGTCTCTAAACTGAACAAATGCTTATGAATGCTAAACAAATACATATATTATTCCGAATGTATTTCGGGCATTCATTCAACGTGTGAATCCAATCAAGCAATAAATGAAATTAATTTTGGAATGATTTCTCAAAAATAAATCGGGATGTAAAGGCTTAAATATATGTGAGTAACATCAGTTGACATCAGTAAATAAGTAATTCAGTTGACTCACTGCATTCAGAACCTCAGGCACAACAATGGTATATTTTATTTTCACTACCACTTGCCTAATTAAGTAGGCAAAATACATGCGTCTTTGCAAATACAGCAGACTTGTGATGCACAACTAAAAGAATGAAAATCGAGTGGCAAGATTAGCACACCAAGGTGAACCATTACTGATTCACGAGCAGGTAGCTTCACACTCAGGTGCCTCGTGAAACAATATGCTGTGCCAAGACGCTCTGTCGAACAGGGTGGTGACCCGTGGTTCCAGGAGGCGTTGCCCGTGATGTTCAGTGTCTCAGTTAATTGCATTCAGCAGTACAACGATACCTGTTTACACCTATGGGTCAATTCACTGCGTGAATTGACCCATAGGTGTAAAATTCAAAAAACACCCATGGGTGTTTAACAGAACATACACCCATGGTACACCCAAAAATTAAAAAAGGGTGTGCGAAGGGTGTGCAAACAAGACATTACACCCTTTCGGATAATATTGACAGAAAAAAAGGGTGTACGATAGGTGCTTTATCGCAAATACACCTATAAGGGTGTGAAACGGTTTGCAGTGTACATTATAGTGATGTCTGTGATGCCAATGGGGAACCAGAGCCAGCCAAGATGTGGCCCGGCAATCTATAAGACGTTGGTTCTTAGTAAGGTCAAAAGCTAGACACACGTGCCTCAATATGAGCGGTTTATTTGCTCATTGAAAACTTCCACCGCTCCCAAGGCGGGGCGCTGCTATCGGTACACGTTGTTTCAGCGCTGGTTGCCCGTAAGGAGATCCGTTATATATTATTATTCGAAGAAGCGCCCTTGTTGGCCGTCACCAAAGGAGGCGCGATGTTTGGGAACAATGCTCTCGGGAGCACTGCATCAAGGACTACACTGCAGTGTAGTCTTCCATCTGTGCATGCTCAATAGTCGCGTTCCTAAAGCAGTCATGTACACTTTATGTGCTTGCCGCTTGATTATTTACAAGCTGTGCCATACGACCATGGCCATATTCCGACTCGCAGACAGATGCGGAAATGTCTTCTGCGCTGTCGAAATTTTTTTCTATTTATATTTCGCAAACTCTCATGGCGACGTCGAGTAAAAAAAAAACGAGCAAAAAAGAGCAAATACATTTTGAAAGTAGGTTGCTGACAGGTAGGAACGAGCACTCCGAGCGAACGTGACGCTCATGAGCAAGCGTGGTTCGCCATGTTTGCGCCCCCAGCGTACACCCTACATCACTCACTTTATGTTCCCTACATACGCAAAGCGTAGCATTCTAAAAAATAAATAAATAAAGATTGAAGAAACGCATATGCACGTCGCCCGCGTTTTACGCGTAGGAGCGTGCTAAAGCTGGAGTAGCGAACGAGGGAGCACTTTAGATTTTGATCTGGCCGCCGAAAGCTCGTCGCCGTCGTGCAGTCACGAGCTTTAGAGCCTACTTTGAACGAGTATAAAATCTCGTTTCTCTTCGGGCCGAAGAAGAACGCGCTCAGCCTTTGTATTGCGCGTACCGAAATACTCGAATGAGTGGCAGGCGGGCTTTCCCTACCCGGCCTTACCAGGGCTATGCAGAATTTTTTTGTAGGGGCGAAGCTCCTCTTAGTTTAACCTTGTCCGGCGTGAGGCGTAAGGCGTCCGGCGTAAGGCATAACCGGCAGTATACTACAACCCATCACCGATCCTTTGCAAACTGCCCACTACTTCGTCTTTGCAAACAATATCCCACTACGACCCATCACCGATCCATCACTTCACCGACCATAAAGCCGTTATAATGAAGGGGGAACGGAAGCCACTTCTAGCTACCACTTACGATTAATAAAATTTCTTGTATAAATATGTAGTGTTTGTCACGTCTTTGATGATGTACTGGGCTATCGCTTTGATTACTGCTGGTCGAAACCACTGAAGATTTTGTGGTGTTCGTGAGTATCGGTTTCAGTGTTGTGCGCGAGTTTCGGTTTAGGCCACAAGAGATTCCACCGCCAGAGGACCAAGCAGCAGCGCATGCGCCGAGGGCACGCTACCCTCTCCCGAAGAACGGACCCATTGTTTCCATGTATTCTCAGTGTGCTTCTAATAAACGAACGTAACAGACGTATGCAGCAGATTTCATGGTGTAACCATGATTGCTTCAGGAGCTTCGCCCAAGCTCTTCATCATTCACCCGTGGATATGCTGTGAATTATTTTTTCAAGTGGCATTCAAGCATATGAGTCATAAATAAAGGAGCACTCATATGTTCCTGCAAGCGCAAAGGCGCAAGGTTTTAAATAATTTGAAAGCATTTGGTTGGGGCACCACGCATTCTTTTAGACAAATTGAAAGGAAATGGAACATTCTGCAATCCTTTTTGCTGAAAGCATATGCTGTCACAACCATTACGGCTAGATTTCAACGAATCACGTACGTAGGCCTTGATATTTTTTTATTAGATGTTCTCCTTAGTGAAAGATTACCACACGAGTTCTGCTGGGAAGCTGGCATATACGCGCATACATGTATGCATGCCCTATAGAGCTGCAAGTGTCTGCTGTAAGTGTCTGCGTAGCCGAGTGCCTTTGACGATTTCGTTTTAAGTCAAGTACCTTCGTTTCGAGCTCTCTTTGGCAAAAGTTTAAGCCTAACTACGTGGCACATGTGCGCTCTACTGGCAACCGTCGCCGCCATTCCGTGGCTTATCTTACTTTGGTTGCAACTTTCGTGCATGTTGAACCGCTTTAGCTTTCACTTCTTCCGCTAGCAAAAGCGTCGGCTTCCTTGAACACTAACGCGACGTATGAGGGTAACGATGTGGGCTCGTTGGTTAGTAATACTTGTAGGGGATGAGCGCGGTAAAGGACAAAAGGAGGAACGACTCACGCTGGCGCTTTTGTGTGCCGTGCCTCCTTTTGTCCTTGTCATTTTCCGCGCTCATCCACTACAAGTGAACTACAGGGTTAATTATAGAGGATAAACTAAAGTGTTCAATAAACTCGATACTATTAGTTAAACGAAGGAACTTCAAAGCCTACTCGCCTCTTTTTGGCAGACTAACCTAATATCCCCTCATGACGCGTTCGGCCTCCCACACCAACTGAGCTACGGCAACGACTGGTTCAACGCAATAGTGTTAAAGAGCTCGTTTCGCAGAAATTCTGGTGTTGGTGTCGGCGTCGCTGGTTGTGAGAGAAAAATCGGGATAGATGCAAATAAAACAATAAAAAAAATCACACCATATCCACGGGTGAATGATGAAGAGCTTGGGCGAAGCTCCTGAAGCAATCATGGTTCCACCGTGAAATCTTCAGTGGTTTCGCCCAGCAGTAATCAAAGCGACAGCCCAGTACATCATCAAAGACGTGACAAACACTGTATATATTTATACAAGAAATTTTATTAATCTTAAGTGGTAGCTAGACGTGGCTTCCGTTCCCCCTTCATTATAACGGCTTTATGGTCGGTGAAGTGATGGATAGGTGATGGGTCGTAGTGGGATGTTTGCAAAGACGAAGTAGTGGGCAGTTTGCAAAGGATCGGTGATGGGTCGTAGTATACTGCCGGTTACGCCTTACGCCGGACGCCTTACGCCGGACAAGGTTAGACTAAGAGGAGCTTCGCCCCTCAAATTTTTGGTTCGAGTGGGAATCGAACCCTTGACTTCTGCGTGGCAAGCGGGTGTTCTAGACATAGATCGGCAAAAAAATTGGAGCTCACTCAGGCTCACTCAAGATATATAATTTTCTCTGAGGGGCTGACTCGGACTCAGACTCACCAAAATTTACCTCGACCGGACTCACTCAGACTCAGACTCACTGAACTTTTTTGCAACCGGACTCACTCGGACTCAAACTCACAAACATATCATTCAGCCGGACTAACTGGAATGAGGCTGAACCTGAGTCTGAATGAGGCTGAGTAAGTCGACTCATGGGTCCGTTAGCGTAAAAGTAGCTTTTTCGATCATGGTGCTAATGCGCTCTAACGCCAATATCTCACATAATCGGTGCTCTGCGATACGCCTTTTGATCTGATACCTTTAAATACGTATTATAACTGGCTTCAATCCAGTAAGGACATTTTTATGAAATGAGCGACTCACACGATATATTTTATCAAAAACTTCCCGTGAAAGAGCTTGCTGGTGGAGGTCATGGCACCCCCCCCCCCCTGTAACTCACGCCTCTGATCAATAAATATTGAGGTGGCGCATGAATGCTCGTGCGTCGACATATGTGTAAATAGACTTGAGTATCAACGTAAGCCGATATAAGACTCATAGCAACGCTGAAGAAGAGTGGATATGACCATAGGTCGGCAATGGAAGGTGGAGCTCACTCAGACTCTCTCAAGACATATATTTTGTGCTTAGGGCTCACTGGAACTCAGACTCACAAATCTTTTCCTCAACCGGACTTACTCGGACTCAGTCTGACTAAAATGTTTCTCTGCCGTACTCACTCGGACTCAAACTCACCAAAATATTGCTCACCCGGACTCACTCAGACTCAGACTCACGGCCCGATCTGAGTCTGAGTGAGTCCACTCATGAGTGAGCTTGCCGACCTATGATTCTACCACAGAGCCACGCCCGTGCTCGAAATGGCTTCGGGAAAGAAACACTGTATTAATGTGATGTGGTGCGACGGGTGTCATTGACACATGTAATATTGCGTGACAGATGCGTGGAATCACACCAGGCGTCGAAACACATGAATTGTGCAATGAGTGGTTAGTTCAAAGGCTCGTGAATTATACAAAGCACACTGGCATAATTATTTATCATTAAACCGCCACGCAGGCCCGTAGCCAGGAAATTTTTTCGGGGGTCCCACTTGCTGAAAACCTTGACTATTTGAGAAAAACACTTATTTTCATTATTTATATTTGGTAAGAATACGTACTCCACCAAAATTTCGGGGGGGGGGGGGGGGGCTAGGGACACCCCCTCCCCTGGCTACGGGCCTGCCGCCAGGGTGGTCTAGTGGTTATGGTACGCGACTGCTGACCCGCCGGTCGCGGGATCGAACCCTGGCCGCGGCGGCCGCATTTTCGATGGAGGCGAAAATGCTTGAGGCCCGTGTACTTAGATTTAGGTGAACGTTGAAGAACACCAGATGGTCAAAATTTCTGCAGCTCTCCACTACGGCGTCTCTCATAATGAAATCGTGGTCTTGGGACGTTAAATCCCAACAATTATTATTATATAATTAATTATCGTTATCAACAACAGCATCAACAACGTTTGCAGCTGCACAGGTGCGCGTGTTACCTTATGTACGCGTATATGGTGGGTACCTCGCCAACTCGCATTAGGAAGAATTATGTCACAGAGTGCACTTCCCAACTGCACTTGCAGTAGGGTCATTCCATGCCAAACGTCCCAGCCATTCTCGTGACCATCTTAAATGTACCGGAAAAAAATTGTTCACATTTATTGTATTGAAAACAGTGAATTGCTAGAATATTTCGGAAAGAAAAAAAAGATTTGATAACGTGGGAGCTTTCCGAATTTCCCAGAATGTCGTCTGGGTGTTGTATGTAAGAAAATGTACGCTAAAAGTATCGTTTCTTGTTTCAAATATCAAATTTGGTTTGCATATTAAGAAAAGGCGTTAATGTAAGGCGTTTGAAACTGAATAATATTACAGCAATTTTTCTGCGATATACGCCTCAGGGAATTAGGCAAAAATGTTCTATGTTTGCATATTTTCTCTTGCAAGACAGCACCTTGTATGAGCATCTGAGTAATGAATGCTTACTCTACGAAAGGTATATTTTGCGTTAAACATAATTTTCGACTCCTTATGTTCTTAAACTTTATGGGGAAAAATCACGATTTCCAAAAAATCGTGACTTTGGTCCACATTGAGACGCAATTTACACCACGTGGTGCTCCAACTGAAAATCAGCTTTATACCTCAATCGCAAGCAAATGAATAGTTCTTTTTATATGACAACTTAAACCCTACAATTTTGGTTTAAGTAGGAAAATAAATTTTGAAGTTCCCCATTGATGCCTACTTTCCCATTTGGTCACGCGGCAGCTTACCCATTGAAGTCCCCCATTGCCGTCAATGGGAAATTAAAAAATTATTTTCTTCTTTATAACGAAAATTGTAATGATAAATCTTGTCATATAAATAACTATTTATTTGCTTTCGATTTAGGTATAAAGCTGATTTTTAGTCGGAGCAACACGTTGTGTAAATTGCGTCTCAATGTGGACCAAAATCCCAATTTTTTGAAATTCGTGATTCTTTCTCATAAAGTCTAGAAACTTAAGGAGTCTAAAACTATTTTTAGCGCATAATATACTTTTCGTAAAGTAAGTATTCATTACTCAGATGTTCATACAAGGCACAATCTTGCAACAGAAAAAATGCAGACATAGAAAATTTTGCCCTAATTCCCTGAGGCGTATATGGCAGCAAAATCGCAGTAATATTATTCAGCTTCAAACACCTCACACAAACACCTTTTCTTAATATGTAAACCAAATTTGGCATTTAAACAAGAAACGATACTTTTAGAATAAATTTGCTTACATACAACACCCAAAATGCATTCTGGGAAATTCGGATGTCTCCCGCGTTACCAAAAATATTTTAGTCTCTGAAATATTCTAGGAGTTCACTGTTTTCGATGCAATAAATCAGCACAATTTTTTTCGATTACATTTGAGATGGTCGCCAAAGTGGCTGGGACGTTTGGCGTGGAATGACCTAATAGGCATTCTAGGATAGTTTTACAGGGCCGATTTACAGGCGCACGGACGTTTCTTTCCTCGCTGCATGGTTTTTGTGCCCATCGAGAAGCGAAGCTAAGCTAGCGATTGAGAAGGCGATGCGAACAGGGCCCGATTACGCTATCGCGTTCTACATCTGAAGGCGAATCTCAAGCGTCCTCCAAGTTGTTTTTCCAATGACATTGCTTAATATCCTTATGTTCAGCCCACATAACTTGTATCGCTCGCTATATGTATATGGCTGCTCTTAGAGAGTTCACCAGCGCCACTCACGTTCGTAGTGGCGAATGCGGTGTATTACTGAAACCGCTAATGGCATGCAGGATCGGTCTACAGAGTAGAGATGGTCGATTAAAATTTTTAAACGATTAATCGTTAATCGTTAATCGATTTATCCTTTAATCGATTAATTACCTTGGTGGAATGTTTTAATCGATTAATCGACATTTTTATGGGTGCTTTAAAACCGATATCTCTTTGTTTGAGAGGCATCGTTCGTGTTTGATATGGACCCAAATCTTTTTATCAGACGCGCTGACGATCGAAAATTCCCACTTTCGCACACTGGACACAAGGGGCCAGTCGTCGTTGGTTGATGTCGCGGATTCAAGAAGCTGTGGCCATCAACCCTGGACTATCGGCAGCAGGTCGTATTTTCTCGAAGCCTGCCTACTCGAGCTCATCAAAACCGGAGGCGCGTTCGGGGACCACACTGGTTGGAAAGTCGCAGCTGAAACATGCAGCGTTGCGGAGGGCGAGGAAATCCCGAGAAAGGTAAAAGAACGACGAGAAGGAAATAAATAAGACGCTCGCTCTCGTAAGCACGGCATCTTTTCTCGGTTTGTCGGTTAAATATTGTGGAACTTGGAAGCCCTACATAATACTATAATTGCGGACTGATCCGATCTTTCCCTTGAGGTCACCCATGCAGAGATTACACAGAAACATACTGGCCTCAAACAGACCATCGGTACAGGCAACTGCGGGAAATAGAGTGACAGGAGTTTCTGCCTCCCGGCTAGAATAAACAGCAGCTGCGCCAGTATACTCCGCAGGTTTCATCTGCTCGTTGCCTTAACACGGCGCCATTCGCACCTTTTCAGTCGTGCGTACAGCCTGAGCTGTGAGCGCTATCTAGTGTATCAGACATTACAACATAAATTTCGCGACTGTCCTTCTTTCTTGTCACAGCAGAAGACGGGGGCCTCTAGCTGAAAGCTGTATTTCTACCTATATTCGCGACCCTACAGTATTACTAAGTGCTACAAGGTCACTTCTTCAATAGTAATGCACTGGATGCTAGACGTTCGGTAAACCTATGCGTAAAGTAGCGGATTACATAAAGGGTCTATAAGACCATTTTCACAATTCGCGAGTGCGCATTTCCGCGCTACATTTTCTCTCAACTAATGGCAGCAACTTTCGTGCTTCAAGTGGAGACGAGGTTGCGCGTGCTGTCTATTATGCGTGTTCGTGTAAAGAGAGCCGAGTCCACATTTCCAGCGTCCCAGCGCAGGCATACCGCGCTTGAACAACTGTTTGAAGTAGTGACTAGCTGCCATTAATTGGGCTAACTGCATCGCAGGAAAGCTAGCTGAACAATTATGAAAATGGTATATATACCCTATAAGACGGACAGTAGGGCTAGTTGGTATACAGCATAATAAAAGATGGCTACTAGCGTCCTTGTCCTCTTTACGCTAGCAAACGTGTCTTATTATGTATATACGGATTATCTAATCCTCTCCCCATCATCGTACTTCATCACTCCTTTTCCCCCGTTGCGTTTTCCCCGGTGCAGAGTAGCAGGCAAGGGGGTACTAGCTCAGGCCACCCTCTCTGCCTTATAATACATTTTCTCTCTCTCTTTCATTGGTAAACAAAAATTGGGGGACGCTTAAGCTTCGCCATTAAGAGTTGAACGCGAGAGCGATATCCGGCCCCATCCTCATCGCGCTCTTGTTTCGCTTGTCATTATGTTCAGTCACCGAGTCACACACACAAACATACACACGACATACCTAAAGTAAAGGTAAAGGTTTCCGCCCTCTTCAACAGCACTTTTATAACAGTGTACCCACTACGTGTGTGTAAGAGAATGCGCGCACTGATGTGTATGTCCGTTGTAATGGGTGGCATGTTTAAACCAGCAGCAATTACGCGCGTGAGACTTTTTCGAAGTTGCGATGCACCCACTACGTGTTCGTAGGGAATACGCGCAGTATTGTGTGTGCCTTTTGTAATGGGTAGCCGGCTTTAAACTGCCAACTCGTTACGGAATTCACACGGTGTGACACCCGATGTCAACATACGCTTGTACCCCGTTTTACTGCGATATTACATCTCGTACTGTGACTACTATACACAGGACGCGTATGTTTGTGAAGCATTAAAGTCAATTTCAGTGCAGTTCCAAGCAATGAGAAAACAGCGCCTTGTTCGCTCCAGAGAAGGCAAGTAATTAGTTTTTAATTTTGAAGAATATGCCCTTTTTATTTGCCATGATGCGTAATGATATTAAGTGCACAGTCTTAATATAAACTTTTTTACTTTTCAGGAACTAAGCTAGTGAACATCGAAACCGGCATTATGTACATCCCAGAAAGAAAGACAACTTCGAATCTCCGTGCAGCAATGCGCGAACTGTGCGATCAGTGACATAATGATCAAGCTAAGGTCCGAGCTATTGTCACAGTGGCGGGCAGACTATTAAAGGGGTACTGACACAATATTTCGCGGCCGAGATAGCCTGTGGGATCGATTCCGGTGAACATGCGTATATTATCTGCAAAATACTAACAGCGAATATAGCTTGGAAGTTATTTTAAATGAATTTTGAAGTTTGCATGAGCGATCGACATATTCGCGCTACTGACACTCTCAAAGGGGACCCTTGGGGACCCCCCTACTTCCCTCACATGACCACGCTGCAACAAATTATGATGACGTCATAGCCGCCATGTTTTTTTGCCGCGTTTGCCCCAGCAGCCTACTTCTCGGCGGCTGCTCGCGAGCCGTGCGGAAGTGCGTCACAGTACTGTGTGCTGACGTGATCGAGCGCTGCACCCACCAGGTAGTGATAGTTGCACCCGGAGGCTTGTCGTTTTTTAAACCGAAACTGACACTGGTCGGTAATGAGGAGCCTGTAATTATTTATATGTGGCGCGCTGCAGCAAACGATGTGCCGTGTTATGACTAACAGGCCCCCAGCAACACATTGCAGCAAAAAAACGCGATGCCAAAGTTTTTGTGTCTGTACCCCTTTAAGGCAGCCGTCCGAGATGGATCTGGCGCAGGTAAGCACGTCTTCTGCGTTGCCCATCTTCTCAACCAAATAAGCCAAGCTGCCATTGGTCTAGAAGTGAACAAAGTTCTATCAGAAATGGAAGCGCATGAGATAGTGGTGGTCCCGGCAAATAAGCAAGCGGCGGAGGTTTTCGTGGAGGACGTCACTGACGTTGATGCACCTAACTATGAATGTACATCTCTGATCGCCCTTCGGCCGCTGCTGATCGGAGCGGTCTCCCGGCTTTTTGTGCGAATATGAATTCCTAACTATCCATCACTTTAAACATGTCTTCTTAAAGCGAAAAACGACTTGATTTTCCTCGCACCTACCACCTACGCAGCCTCGACAACCACCCCGGTCGACCACCTCACTTAAAGGGACACTAAAGAGCAAAACGATTTTTCTCATATTAGTAAAGTACTCTTTCAGGATACCAAAAACACCACGCTTGCTGCGAGAAGACGCTTAGTAAGCGAGAAAACGCCCAAAAACAAAATGTGGGTGACGACGCCACCTTGATGTTTCCGCACCATTCGCCGTGACGTCACATGTTTTGACGGCGCCTACTAGGGACTACGTAGTTCCTAATCGGTAAAAATGAAGTAAGTTGTCCTCTGAGGGGGCCATAGGCTGAACATACCCAATTTAGGGCAATTTTGCGTCAATGGCGCCAAATTACAATAAATACACTTTAAAATCCTTGACGTCACGTGGGGAGAATTCGGCGCGAAATTTAAAAATTAATCTTTGAACTTGGTTTTCTCCTCTAATATTAAACCTATTATGGTGAAATTAACGACATTAGAGTTCTCAGAGCATAATTTATCTATCTAAACCAATTCATTGTTTCTCTTTAGTGTCGCTTTTACGCGCTGGACGCAAGGTCCTCCTGACCTTTATACAGGAAACTGAACTCTTTCTCTTTAACTTATGACGAACGGCATACTGGCACCAATAAAAAAGCCGACGATTTTAAAAATAACTTATACAAAGATGGATGGCTGTTGGCTAAATAGCGAGATACTGATAACTTACCTGAAGAGGAGGATTGGTGTCGTCAGGATAGGGTTCTTCAACATTGTTACCTTCGTCGTTACCACCTTTCTTTGGGAGATGGCTCTTTGGCACGTGAATAGAGTGGGCGTGCAGCTGGTGATATCTTAAGAGTCTCCGTCGCTGGCTTGGAGAAGTGCTTGCCACATTTATTACACCATGCAGTCTTCGTTTTCTCATCTTCAGCGAACAACGGCCACACTGCGCTCCTGTTCCGATTGCCCGGCATTATGACACCCCAAAGGTAGCAGTATAACTACCAATGTGTAATAATTACACAATAAAACACGCAAGCAACGCAAGACCCACGTATACTCAGGCGACGCTCAACCAGCTTAAGGGAGAGGAGGTGAAGGCAGTAGCAGCAGTAGACTGTGAGCCAGAGAGAAGCGGGCAGGTTCATTTCTGCCTTGATGGGGTGGAGCCGCCTCCTGCCCGGGCTTGAAGCATTGGGGAGTGCTTGGAGTTGGACGCCGTACGCGACAGAGATGAGGGCGAGTTCATATCTTTCTCCAGCTCCGGGCTCGTTCTGCCAGCGCAGAAATATCCGCTGTAGTGAAAGCAGTGAAAGAGAGGCGATGTGCACGGCGTCTGCGTCTCAAGATAGCGCGCCTCTCAGTCATGCGCTCCGGCCAAGGGGCGAGGTTGGGGGCGGGAGTGGGGGGTGCCGTAATCGATTAATCGAATAGTTTTAATCGATTAATCGGAAGGCGGAAATAGATGACGATTAATCGATTAATTGTGGACCTTTAATCGATTAATCGTTCATCAATTTTACCATCCCTACTACAGAGCACTGAACCCTCGTCTGCTACACTTGCATTAACATCGCTTGTCGTGTACGTTTGGATGCTCGCTTCCGCATCCGAGTTCTCTAGCGCACTTTTGGGCCTGTTTACATTACGCTGGCACCGACGGAGCGCTCGGAACACATTCGACAGGTTCATTCGGAGTGTCACGCTGCCGCTCAGGGCACTCAGAGGCGCTCTTACCCTGGAGTTATGAGTGTGACCGAGACGCGAGAGAATTCCGATCACGCGTCTTCGATTGCTCTGGTAGTAGCCAAACGTTTGGCTCGGGCATGCTTTTTCCTCCTACAGTATGGGGAGGCCTCCTCATTGCTGCAAACCGTGTTGTGGTATGGCAAGCGCGGATACGCCACGAATAGCAAGAAGTTCAAGAGATAAGCAGTAACAATTATTATTATTATTATTATTATTATTTGATATGAGACACGCACATACATAGGACAAAGGGTAAACCAAAGGGAAAAGGCTGATAATGTCGCCGAAAGGAACATCACGCTTGCTCTATACTCTTCAGGATGGAGGGAACAGAAATATCTTTGGGACAGGATGAAGGGAAGTATATGGGGAAGAGAAAAGATGACAAGATCAATAATACCAAGAGCGAAAAAAAAAGCTCTATAGACGGGGCGTCAGGTCACTTTCATCTAGGACAGTAAGCAGGGCGCGATGAGTGTGGTCACGTCGAGAAGCAGAACCACTCGGACACAGGCAGTCATACAGATTCGTATACACTGCGGGACTAGTGGAGTATATTCCGTCAGTAGCGACGTGCGCTGCGCGAAGAATGCAGAACATTGTGACATGAGGCGTTCAAGTGCTTCGTACGAACCAGACGGCACACACGACGGAGTGTCCCCGTGTCCTTGCAGTGCACTGCGTACAACTCCATCCTTTAGTGCACTAGTGCAACTTTTAATATCAGTAACAAAATGAAAACCGAAAGAGCAATCGATTTCCTGCATTGAATTCTTGACTGCAACGTCCGTCGGCCTCATAGAATTGTAACGAAAACATATGGCTCCCCCCTGCTGCGCTTGTATTTTCTTGGAATTTAGTCTATTACACTTAATGACCAACGGTTACGTTGGGTTCTCACTGCATGCCCTGCCCACGCCCGTTTCTTCTTGACTTCGACTGAGAGGTCACTAACACGTTCTTGTTCTCTGACCCACACTGCTCTGTTCTTGTTGCACTTATTATTTTCCTTTCCATGGCTCGCTGCGTCGTCCTCAGCTTACATTGAACCTTCTTTGTAAGTCTCCAGGTTTCTGCCCCGTAGTTTAGCACCGGTAGGATGCCGCTGTTATACACTTGTCTCAGAAAGTCAGGTGGGCAGATGAGATTAAGAAGTCTGCGGGGATAGCGTGGCCGCAGCAAGCACAGGACCGGGTTAAGTGAAGAAAACTGGGAGAGGCCGTTGCCCTGCAGTGGGTGTACTGAAGCCGTAGAAGAAGATGATGATAATAGATTATTCCTTCGTTCGGTTGACCTGATGCTTCAGGGAGGATGTGAAAACGGTGTTGTTCTCCGGAAAACTGCGCTCATTTCTATCTTGCGGACGCGAAGGCCTTCGGTCGCTTTTGTCACTAATAAGTATTTAGTTTAGCAGGGGCTGGCAATGTCCGCCATGGTGCTGGCGACCTGCATGGTATGCCATACTTACAATAGTCGAGTGGGAAACGAATTAATGCACACCATGAATGCAGAAAACAAACAAACAAGCTACATTTACGTACGTACAAGAGTTCATCATCATCATCATCATCATGATCCTGACTACGCCCACTGCAGGACAAAGGCCAATGTTTCTCCAATTAACCCCGTCCTGTGCTTGCTGCAGCCACGTTACCCCCGCAAACTTCTTAATCCCTTATAAGAGTGGCAGATCTTCTTAATCCCATCTGTCCACCTAAGTTTCTGCTTCCTCTTCACATGCTTGCCTTCTGTTGGCAATCCAGTCCATTACTATTAATGACCAGCGGTTATCTTGCCTTCTAGCTACATGCCCTGCCCGCGCCCATTTCTTCTTCCTGATTTCGATTGTATATCTCCTTAACACGCCTCTGTTCCGTGACCCACTCTGTTCTCTTCTTGCCCCTTAGGGTCATGCATATTTTTCTTTCCATGGCTTGCTGTGTCGTCCACAATATAAGTTCAATCATTTCGTAAGCATCCAGGTTTCTGCCCGGTCGGTAATTATCGGTAAGACGCAGCTAATATAAGTAGAACCTCGCTGTTACGTTCCCGGGTGCTGCGTTTTTCTGGCCAGTACGTCGTTTTAGGCAGGCCCCGGCATAGCTCCCATAGGATACAATCTATTGGGAACCCCGCTGTTACGTCGCAACTATGGGACTGTTCCCACCTTGTTCTCGCAGTGGACGGCCCAGGCGGCCATGTTGTCTTTTCACGTGGCTTGCTTTAGTCGGCTTGGTGGCTTGACAATCGAATTGGCCGCCAGAAGCGATGAGGGCGACATTTATGATGCGTCTTTAAGTCCCGCCGCCAGAAACACGAACTCTGCAAAGTCTTTATTCTTTATCTAAACGCGTCGTCTATGACGTGTTTGGGTGCTAAAAGTCCGGCAGATTCCACGCACTGTGGGAATCGATGTAATGCGCAGCAGCCAACATAGAGCTGCATACATCACCTCGTTGGTCTTAGAGGCAAATAAAGTCATTCATGTCATGAAATTTAGATCACCATCGTATGTTTGTCATGCATGCATACATGCATGCACGATCTTTTATATAATGAAGCTTATATTCTGGTATATACAGTGCATGACCTGTCATTTATGTTCACCACGCCCTCATTTTGGTGCCAATTTTCGTGTATGCCCAGTTAACAAAACGGCCGGAAGCGCACCAAGACAGTGTCATGTAAATCATGCCGTACATGACATGCATGTTATGATCTGCGTGTTAGGACCTATCATTTATGTTCATCATACAGTCACGTCACGAAATACCAGTTTTGGTGCATATCAAGCTAAGGAAACGGCCGTGAGCGCACCATGAGCGTGGCATGTCAGTCATGCTGGGCATGAAATGCATGTCATGATTGTCATGTCACCATCTGTCATTAGTATTCATCATACAGTCATATCACGCAATGCCAATTTTGATGCATATCAAGCTAGCGAAACCGCCGCGAGCGCATCATGAGCATAATATGTAAATCATGCCCTACACGACATGCATGTCATGATTTTCCTGTAGTCAGCGCCAATCGCAGCCATGGCGGCGAATGTGCAACACTTGCCGCCATGGTTGAGTTTGGCGCTGACTAACACTCCTAGGTTTAAATGCACATATATACCCCATAAAGTGGACGGGAGGATGACCGCCGCCGTAGCTCAGTGGTAGAGCATTGGACGCGTTATTCGAAGGTCGCAGGTTCGGTCCCTGCCGGCGGCAAGTTATCTTTTCGTCCACTTATTTTCTTCACATTTATATTTTAAATACTACAGATAACACCTCCTATACTTTCCTTGGCGTTATTGTCAGTTAGTTCTCATTAATATCCTGTAACCACCTGTCATTTATGTTCGTCCTGGAGTCATGTCGCGAAATACCAATTTTGGGGTATACCAAGCTAACGAACCGGCCGCGAGAGCACCATGAGCATGGCATGTAAATCATGCTGCACATAAAATGCATGTCATGATTGTCATGTTACCACCTGTCATTTATGTTCTCCATACACTCACGTCATGCAATACCAAATTTGGTTCACTTCAAGATAGCGAAACGGCCGCAGGCGCACCATAAGCGGGGCATGTATGTCATGGCGTACATGACATGCATGTCATTATTTTCATTTTGCCACCTGGCATTTACGTTCGACATGCAGAAATGTCTCGTCGCAACCAGTTCTGATATATATCCATCAAATTAAATGGCTGCGAGTACCCCGAGACCGTGCCATGTAAATCTTGCTGTACATGATATACGTGTCATGATTTGCACGATAGGACCTGTCACGCATGTTTGTCATATGCTCTTTTCACGTCCTATGAATTTTGGTATATCAAGTTAACGAAACAGACGCGAGAGCAACAACACCATGGCATGTAAAACGTGCCGTTCATGACATGCATGTCACGATTTTCATGTTATAACCTGTCATTTATGTTCGCCGTACAGTCATGTTATGTCATACCAATTTTCGTATACATCCAATAAACGAAACAGCCGGGAGAGCACGAAGTCGTAGGCGGATAGATAGATAGATAGATAGATAGATAGATAGATAGATAGATAGATAGATAGATAGATAGATAGATAGATAGATAGATAGATAGATAGATAGATAGATAGATAGATAGATAGATAGATAGATAGATAGATAGATAGATAGATAGATAGATAGATAGATAGATAGATAGATACGCTCAAAGTCGCAGAAGTTCGCTAAGAAAAGCTTCGCGTTCCAAAATTGGTTTTGATGTCACCTCCGCGATTTTTTTCCGTCGATGATATCGTGGCCGAATGGGCCGATGTGTGCGTCAGTGATGACGAAGTGTAGGAGGTGGAGCAGGTGCCTAGCCAACGGCGTCATCGGCCGTAACAGTACTGGATCTGTTGTGGATGTTTGCGCGCAGTGACGACGCTGAAATCCACATGGCGCTGCAGAAGCTTGAGAGACGCCTTGTACAGATCGGGCGTGAGAAAATGCGCGAGGCGACACTGCACGATTTCTTCAAGCGAAAGGTTTGAAATAAAATTGTATGCTTCTCGCCACAACTCTAATTTCTCTCTCTCTGTCCCCCCCCCCCCGTTTTTCGGCTCTTACGTTAATTTCCCGGCCCTTACGTTTTCTTTTTACGGTCCCGTGAAAAACGCATCAGCAGGATTCTACTGTATACATTTCTCTTGAGTAATGCCTGCAAATTCGCTCCACTCCATTCTTATTCTTCCAGTTACTCCAGTGTCATGGTTCCCATCTGCGGTCACTACCTGCCCTAAGTAGACGGATTTCTTTACCACTTCCAGTGCCTCGCATGCACAAGTGTTAAGCGGCTATTAAGAATAAGTGACAGTTACAGGACACCGCCTCTAGAACAACAACAGTCACGTCAGGCGTGCCACAGGGCAGCATCCCAGCACCAATATTGTTCACAATATTCATTCACGATCTGCCCCTCTCAACTAAAGTAAACCTCAGGCTCTTTGCAGACGACTGCGTACTTTATCAAGAAATTAATAGTCCTGCCAATTACCTAATCCCTAACAGAGCTCTAGAAGATGTACACAAGTGGTGCAAAAAATGGCAAATGTCCCTCAATATTGGTAAATGTGTTTCCTTGGCAATAACCCGCAAAAAAACACAGGTCCAACTTTTCTTGCACTATTGGCAACGGCGCTTGACCACAGTCTCTAACCACAAATTTATAGGAATAACGATTTCAAACGATTTGAGATGGGATACTCACATTGATAACATTACCAGCACAGCCCTGAAAAGACTATTTTTACTGAAAAGACGTCTTAAGCACGCACCACCGAATACCAAACTAATAGCTTATACAACCCTCGTCCGATCTGTACTGAATACGCCAGCGCTGTCTGGTTCCCGTTTACCCACCAACAGATTAATAAAATAGAAGCGGTTCAAAGAAAAGCAATAAGGTTTATTTTTAGCAAGTGTAGACTGACAGACTCGCCAACACATCTACTTAATAACGCTGACATCTTAACACTACAAAACCGAACTAAACTAACAAGACTAAAACTAATGTTTCAACTACTACACAACATAATAAAAATAGATACTTCAAGGTATATATCTTATTTTGATGGCAGACCAACCCGTCATAAGCGTTCCCATACTCTCGCCGAATGCCCTTCCAACACTAATTGCTTCAAGTATTCATTTTTTCCTCTAACCTTTAAAGATTGGAACTCACTGAAACGTACCCTAACCACCGAATCATCCATAAACATGTTTACAACTGCGATTGAAAGCGAATTGCTTGCCTCGCAAAGAGCACTAACGACATTACAACATCAATAAATGCGCTAAGCGATGAGTCTGTGTCATGTTACTAATACATAGTTTTTCTCTGCTATTTCTATGAAAGCAATATTTTAAGTGACATGTCCTTCGATTAATTTGTTGTTCATAAAATTGTTTCAACATTTTGTTCAATAGTAATGTGGACTTGCTGATCCTACGCCATGTTTACAAATGTATACCTTACCCTTTTGCAGTTGTTTTTAGCGATAATCTCGCTCATTATTTTGTTACTAAAATTGTTTGATTGTGTGTTCCTCTATTGCAATGTATAATGTATGATTTTGTACGTCATTTTGACTTTTTTTTGTGATTTTAACCATATATGATTTTGTGTAAACATATATTATTTTTCATGTGCCTTCCCTGCTATAATCTTTGAAGAGATTGGTAGTATTGCCAAATAAATAAATAAATAAATAAATAAATAAATAAATAAATAAATAAATAAATAAATAAATAAATAACCCATGTAATCAATGGGTAGCGCACAAACAAGAGCAAAGCAACAACCATTGCTGAAGTTAGAGTGTACTAGAACAGGGGAGTGCTGAGAACGGCCGCAGCACCAATGTACACAAAGTGAAACCCAAGCAGGGTCAATCCGCTTGTGGCGCTGCCATCGGTAGTCTGCAATGTGTCGTCGTTTAAGAGGGTTAGAATGCCCCCTTCCCACTTAAAGGGCCCGGGTTCGAATCGCAGCTGTAGACGGTAGGTTTTTATTCTTAGTGTCACCTTTTATAGCTGTATTGGTTTTGTTTTGTTTCTTAAAACTACCTTCTGTTGCTACGTATTGCTACAAAAAGTAAAGTAAAATGTGAAATCTCGTTTCGAGTCACGTATTCGCAAATATCTCGGAGACCATACTTTACGCTTTTGTTGAATCCCGGGCGGATTCAACAAAAGTCGGAAAACATTTCTGCTATTAAGAAGAACAAAACGCATGTCATCCGGGAAATCGTAGAATCTCAACTCACTTCACCAACCTTTATTGGAATGATTATTGGAGTGTGTGTGTGTGTGTGTGTGTGTGTGTGTGTGTGTGTGTGTGTGTGTGTGTGTGTGTGTGTGTGTGTGTGTGTGTGTGTGTGTGTGTGTGTGTGTGTGTGTGTGTGTGTGTGTGTGTGTGTGTGTGTGTGTGTGTGTGTGTGTGTGTGTGTGTGTGTGTGTGTGTGTGTGTGTGTGTGTGTGTGTGTGTGTGTGTGTGTGTGTGTGTGTGTGTGTGTGTGTGTGTGTGTGTGTGTGTGTGTGCAACCATTCCAAAGAAGTTGTCGAAGTGAGTTGAGATTCTACGATTTCCCGGATGACGTGCGTTTTCCTCTTCTTAATAGCAGAAGTGTTTTCCGACTCGTAACCTAAACTAATGGTTTTCGCCTGCGAGAGAAATAACCACATGGCAACCGAAATTAACGTTTGAATGTTTTTACTTCCTCGCCCTCACCGCATTTCTTTTCAGTCATTTTGGATCTCGCAAGAATACGACCACGCAAAGTGCGAACGAACATACTATAGGGCCGTTATTATACAGATACAAAACACACACGAGGTAACTCGGTTCGGCAAGGTTGGCGAACTCCGACAAGTTTTCCTTTGGCTTTCTTCAATCCAATCTGCTTTCTATTTCACTTCCGTGCTTCGCTCTCGCTAGGGAAAAAAAAGTTAATTAGAGGAGCAGCCTTGTAGACAAAGAGGAAACTTCAGCGTGCTCAAACTTTTCTGCCTTGCTCTACGATGTGCGCATGCACGCAGCTTTTGTGGCCCCTTGCCATTAACGTGTGCCAGCCGCGCATGCACTCCCGCAGTGCATTCTTTATTTTTTCTTTCTCACTGCTACTCGCGTCAGCAGAATGGCCACGGGCACTAGAGCAATCTCTGAGGCTTCCTAAAAATAATAAGGAAAGGACAAAAGGATGCAGCGATCTCTTATCACCGTCCTCCGATCAAGGACACGCACAAGACAGAAATAACTGCTTTTTTTCGCCCCTGAGTGATGTTTTTTTTTTTTTTAAATACGGGGCAAGGGAGCCCCTCGTACCAATATGCGGGCTTGATCGAAAACCACGCAGTGCTCGCTATATGTCGGTCGGAGACCGTGGTTCGACCAATATTGGCTCCGCCCTCATGGAGCGTGCGCGCGGTTTTAAAGAGGCAGTTGTCCAAAAGTTTTGTGACGTCATACCGACTGTCCAGCCAACGGCGCGGAGAAGAAACGTTTCACTCACCCCGTATCTATCGCGTGCCTACGCCAGTATAATTTGCTATTAAAGTGGGTGCGAGCGAACGGAGACCTCTAGAAAGGAACTATATATATATATATATATATATATATATATATATATATATATATATATATATATATATATATATAACAAAAAAGTGAACACTTCGTTGAGTGAGGCAGGAAGGTTTACACTGATTTGTAAAGATCGCTGTCACGGCCTTATGAGAACTTGGATGCAGGTGGTGCAGGAGCGCCTGATGCTCGTCTGCTGTCAATGTTGTCTATCATGTCTCGATTTTTTTTTTTTTTTTGAGGAGGGGCTCCGTCGAGCAGTAATATGGCGGTCATTCACTCGATGAGGACATCAAGCACATCATGTTCGTTGCATGCTGGCTACACGTTACGAAACAACAAAAACGAATTTAATATTGAGCAGATGTGCTATTATCAAAAAGACAAAACAACAACAACAACAACGTAGTAGTAAAAAAATAACAATGAAGAAGATCCAGTAAGGTTCACCAGCATTCGTCGAGCAGGTCGCACATATAGTTCTCTACAGTGACATAAAAACCGTGATAACGTTCCAACTGTTCCGCTGCGTAAACTTTGCAAATGCAATCAAGTCGAAGCTTCGTTTCTAGAACCAGCTCAATGGGCAATCTATAATGCTAGTATGCGTATGCACACTCGCACACTTTCCACATTTCAGCCGGCTTCTGCAATCTTTCGCCAAATGGCCCTGCTTTAGACAACGGAAGCATCTTCCAGCTTTGGTAAGCATCTCCTTTTTGAGCGAGAGGCTGATCTCCTTTTTATCACAAACTTCAGCAGAATGCTTTTCGGAACGGCAAAACAGGCACTTCTGCGGACCAATAGCTGAGCTTTGTAGAGCAGCTGTCGTGGAAACGTCTCGTGGATGGCTGGGCTTTAATCCTCCTTTCTCTGGTGTGCGACGACTTCTGTGTATCTCTTGTTCGGCCACAGCTTCCCGACAAGTCAGTTGAAGGTCGAAGAATTCCAAAAGCATTTGAAGCTCGTTATCTTCTGTATTCGAAGAAGCTGCAGCTGATGATGATGCCTTGCGCGCCTCATGAAACCGAAGTACCATGTCAGTCGGGAGAACTCTTAGCAGGATTTCTCGCAGCATGGTGCAATAAGTTGTCGAGTTCGTGCCAAGCGCCTTGAGGCTTCGAATATGAACCTGTACTTTGTCGTACAGTTTCCTCAGCTGATGGACGTCTGCTGATGATGACACCGGTTTGAGATCCAGCAAACCTTGTAGATGATCTTGAACGATGATCTGTTCATCTCCAAAACGTTTCTTTAAAATTTCAATGGCGTCTGCATAGCACTCTTCCGTAGCTTGCAATCCCGATATAGCTGAGGCGGCTGCTCCGGTCACCAGACTGCTCAAGTAGTTGAACTTGTCAGCTGTGCTCAGCTCGCTGTTGTCGTGAACTGCTGATGTAAACTGGGTCCAAAATCGCGGCCACTGTCTGCGGTTCCCGTCAAATTTTAGGAGTTCTAGCTGCGGAAGCTTGCTCTTGCCGGAAGGTAACGGGTGAACGTTAGTAGGGCGTGGGGTTTGAGGCGACAGACATTCATTCAGTTTGACGCGTAGGTTCGCTGTCAGGGTAACAACCTTGTCACGGTATTTTCCAGCGTCTAACGTCTCGCTGTCTAACAGGTCGTCTGGCGTCTTTTCAAAAATCGCCTCATCAACTTTTTCTATCTGTCCGTAAAAGGAGCTGATTCGATCGAGGAGTACACTTACAGTAGCTTTCGTGACCTCTCGATTCTCTCGCAAGTTGCCTTCCGCCTCGGCCAACAGGACATCGAGTTGAGACCGCAGGCTTTTGCGTCTTCTAAGCTGTCGTTCCATTCTGTCGCACGCAGTCGGGGAATCTCGCCGAGGTCGCAGGCGCCGGGTCTTCTTAGCTGTCGCGGCTCCGTGCGTCGATGATGTCAGCGGTGTCTAAAGGTCCCGGGTTTCGGCACCATGTGTTGGACCTCTAAGCCTTCCAACTGCGGCGTGGTTAACATCGAGCCAAAAACACGTCTTGCAGGATGAACCGCTTTAATGGAACTAGAAAAAAAAGAAAAGAAGAGGGCGAGCCAGCGCTGCCACGTGAGCACGCGTCAGCTCGTGAGGAGCATCCATAATGATGATGTTTGGTCATCTTTAGACGAATGACGAAGAAAAGGAAGTCACAACACCCACGAAGCGATTTTTTCTTAGTTGCACGGCTATCGCCACATTACTTAAGCGAAGATGAGGGCATTTTTGTTCTATAATAATATAGCATAATAATAATTGTTGGGGTTTTGCGTCCGAAAACGACGATATGTTTATGAGGGACGCCATAGTGGAGGGGATCCGGAAATTTCGACCACCTAGATGGAGTTCCTTAAAGGGAAACTGGAGAGGTTTTCGAACTCGATAATATCAACTTCGTGGTTAGCAAGGATCGACATTATTGTCGACGATGTCGTAATTTTTCCCGCAGTTTTTGCAGCAGGCGCTTTAGAATATGCGAACGAAAAGTTTACCTTGCTCCGACCACGCGAGCGCGCCGAAAGTGTGGGCGTGGAAATTTACGTCATCTTCGGTTCCTTTGGTGGAACCGTGCTGCACTCCGACGGAGGGTTCCCGCCGCTGACTGATCCGAACTGCGAAAGCGTTCTTTGCGTGACGAAAGCTCAAGTAAGTATATAAGCTGAAGCTTCTGCAGTTGGGTAAAAATATCTGTAATAACGACAAAAAGCAGAGCGTATCTTCAACCGTGACTAACTCGAGACGTGCCATTGCCGGAGCTAATCGAGGAGACCACACTTCAGCAGTGCTGCTGATTCAGATAACGCGGCAAACCGAGGATGACGTCACCGCGTTCGCTCAGCATCTCAAGAAGCCCTGTGGCCACAGCCTCTGTTGTTTTTTTTTTTCTTTTTTTTTTGCCAAGAAGTGGTATTTGCGTCCACCTTTAAAAACTTTCACATCGTTTTTCGAATTCAGCAGGAATGAAACTGTCCTTACACGCTCAAAAGTCATCTTTTTTAAGAAGTGCTTCAGCTTCCCTATAATTTGCACCTAAATCTAAGTACACGGGCCTTAAGCATTTTCGTCTCCATCGAAAATGCGGCCGACGCGGCCGGGATTCGATCCCGTGACCTACGGGTCAGCAATCGAGCACCATGACCCCTAGACCCCCGTGGCGGGTGGCATTTCTGCTCTATGTCTCGCTTTCTGACAATCGCACTGTGGTATGGACAAAATCACGCGCGATAAGCGAAGGGGAAAAAAATTAAAACTTTTGTAAACTTAGGTCAAAGCTCTCAAATTTGGCACATATGCAGCCATTGTACACGTGCTACAATGTTGCTTTGTTTTTGTTTTTTTTTGTTTTTTTCCTTCAATGTCATTCAACAAGGAGGCAGAAATACAAGCGTCGGACGTGGCACGCATGGCGTCCGCGTATATCGCTCAGTGTACACCGAAGTTACGGACGGAACGTCGAGCTAGATGTATTCAGCGTCTTTCGGTCCACCACATAACTGACAAAGGCTGGACCCTCAATAAGAACATCAGGTTTTTAGAAGGCTGATGGAATGTTACCACAAGGGTCTCAAGCTCACGGTTGTGAAAGCTTTTAACGAATTATCGTCCAGTTAACACCTGGAGTCCACTTTGCTGACAAGATAAAAGAAAGCAGCATCTTTTTTTTTTCAGCAAGGTGCTTTCTTTGCAATTAAACAACGTATTTCAGACTATTTCGCTCGCATTAACTTGTTTACGGGACTCGTGTGCGGATTCTTAGCAATTGCTTTTGATATCTGACTGGCTGTTGTGTCTTTTTCAATCGAAGCTTGTGATGAGTCACACATTTCTGTGGCGGCGTCCTACGCGAAAACCCTGCCCAGGCGAGCGGAGAGGAAAGCAGCCCGCAAATGTGCATGCGTATTTGTACGAGCCATTTTCAAATATTTGATTCCCCGAGTGGGCCTAGCCAGGTGACGTTGAGTTTACTCGCGTCTATTGTGGACCGAATAAAGTTGTTTCACTCACTCACTCTCTCGATCGTGGGTTTGTCCGGATCATGGATTGTGCCTGATATAAATATCTGATCTTGTATCGCGGTCACTTGTCATTTCACGTTGCCGCAGTTCTCTGTTGCCTGGATATGAACGCAAGACCGTTGTTGTTGCCTGTAGCAACTGAAGGGTTGCGCTGCTAAGCATATGGATGAACGTCTAATTCCCGGCATGGAGGAAGTACAAAAGTTAGGAGGGAGCATTTGTGCAATGGTGCAGAAGGAAAGAAAGAAAGAAAGAAAGAAAGAAAGAAAGAAAGAAAGAAAGAAAGAAAGAAAGAAAGAAAGAAAGAAAGAAAGAAAGAAAGAAAGAAAGAAGAGTAGTACGTCAGGCACGCAGGCGCTAAGCTTGGCATGCCCCCATTTTCCCGAAAGGGGAAGGGCTTCTGAATTTTCTGAATTTTGTATGTCTTCAATTTTCGTTGTGCTTTCAGTATTGTTTGTCATGCGAAGAGAGGAGCTGGCATCAACCCGACCGACCGCTTCCATATAGTATATAAACCGCATTCATAAAAAAAAAACATTTATAAAAACATTATAGCACCCAATATAGCACGACGAGAACATTTCTAAAAATATCTTCCTTTCATTTTCATTGAATGAGCGACAAGTACTTTTTGACGACGTACACCTCAAAACATCTAAAACTGTAAGAAAAAAAAAGAAGAAAAACTTATCGCAATTAGAGCCCTATATTGGTACACATTGCTGACCCAGACGACTGTACCAACAGGGATTGGTGCATGACGTCATCAAAAAGATCTTCGTCTTCATGACTGCCTCGGACCGTACACAAAAACAAACAGTAATAATGTGGGCTGAAATGTTCGGTGACATTTCACCACATGCTTCTATATATAGATTGGCGCATTTCGCTTCCTGCGATCAAGTTTTACTTGAAGGACCCTGGAAAAAACGGGGACAAAACGCAGTTTTGCAGAGGAATCGCTAGAAAACGCCGCCCTGAAGTTGGCCTGGAAATAGCTCACAGTTTTATTCTTCTGCTCCAAGAGAAATAAAAATATGTGTCAGACTGATGACAGTGGAGCTTGCAAGCACACAGACTGCGCTTCAACGACGCTGCTTCTCGTTGAGCAGTTGAGTATTTTTTGTTGTTACTGTGTTTAAATTTTAGTTAAATTTCACTTGAGCCCGTCCGTGTTGTTACCGTCGTTCTAATGATGCTAAGACGACGGGCACAATAAGTTTACTTATGATGAGCTCTTCTTGCGAAGCTGATTCATTACTGATGCCAATGGTATCAGAAGACAACATAAAAAATAAAACGTTGCAAGAATCCTGCCCAAGTTACCTCAGGCTCAGAGTCATTCGTTCGTTTTGTTAAGGTGTTTATTTCACGGCACTCAGCGGCGATACACAGTGGCGACAGTCAAGGCAAAAGCACGAACTCTGAGCGCGAGCGGCGTTCTCTCAAGAACGAGCCGAAGAGGACGACCCACTAGAAGCCGCTGGAGAGCGCAACCCATTACAAAGTACCAAGGCTTCGCCACAGTTTTATTAATTCATTTTAAGCCTTTTCTACGCATTTAGTTGAGATAACCGGCTATTACAGTCTTCGCGTTCATTCGGAAATCATCCACTTTTTTGTTTAATGTATTCCATAACGTTAGCGTGTTCGATTTTCTTAACTTGTGGTGCTTGTGCGTTGCGGGCGGTCGTAGTGCTCAAAAGTTCATTGGCAAAATGTTTGCTTCGCAAAATGATTTGCCCGCTTAAGTCATTGCACGTTTTAAAACAAGAGGAAGAAAGACTCCGGGAAGGTAGTGAACGTGCATGGGGACTGGGAAGGAGAAGTAAGTCACTGCATGCGATAATCTGTGAAATGCCGGATGATAACTCACCGTTACACAGTCCTTTATAGCTCTGTTCACTAAAGCGTGCGTTTTTGTCTTTCGAAAGGCCGAGCAGTATACTGTCGACCGTTAAGCCAATGCAGAAGCGTCCTCTTATGATTACTCCTGGAAGGTCATTACGCTTGATCTGGCGCTTCACTGACTGAACCATTTATTTCTCCTTCTTTCTTAATGCGACAACAGTCATTCGCTCAAAAGTATGTGCCTGTCCGCCCGTACTTCTATTTCGTTGCCGCCATTCCCAGGATTTGGAGACATCTGCACGTGGCGCAATCTCTCGGCGGCAGCAACGGCGTCCTGCCCTAACTGAATAGGAAATAGGCAAAAAAAAAATCATGTCTCTTGAAAAAAGCCAGTTATCAAAAAATGACTCAGGGTTCTATACAGCAGACACCTACTGGAACATTTTGGTAAGATTGCAGTATCGCACTATAAAGCGTGTGGCTTGCCAGGAAACGCATGGGGACCCATTGTAAAATACTAAACACTCTGGGAAGCCACGCGGTTTGTAGTGCGACACTGTAACTTTAACAGAATGTTCAAATAAGTCTCTGCTGTATAGAACCGGGAGTGGTTTTTGATAACTGTCTTTTTTTCTCAGATATGATTTTTTTCGCCTATTTCTCATTCAGTTAAGGCAGGCCACCGCTGTCACCGACGAGAGATGGCGCTACATGGACATGTCCCCTAGAGTCACTAGAAAAATTTCAGAGTATCGCATTTTTTTTCCGCGCGCCGCCGCCGACGCGATTGGCTTACTCGCATCGCGTGACCTCTCGCCGCCATATCCCTTCCAAGCGCTTTGGGTGCAGGCGCGATGATGAAGAGCGCGGCCGGACATTTAGCAGTACCACGGTCCCTAGAAGTACTTCGTCGCTTTTTTAAACGCGTCTTGCAGATGCCAGAGAGTAGCTCACCAGTAACCGAACGTTGCTGGTGAGCTACTCCGGGAATTTCGTATATTTTTGCATTCCGTGTGGGAAACATTAACGTCAAAGAGCGTCGTTGTACGTGGCTGCATAGTTGGCCGCGGAATGAATTCGCCCCTTTCGAAGAACACTCCTTTCTGCAGTGAACTACACAAACTTTGCTGGAAAAACTCTCATGCAACAGGATACTTCACCTTTTCGGTTCGCTATGTTCAACGATATGAAAACTGCATACATACCTTTCCATTTGCTCGGCTATTTATATCTCGATCTGTTGAACAGATTGTGCATGCATTTCGAGTTATAAGCGTGTCACGCACGAGAGCGAAATCGAAGACTTATTAAAATAACAACTGTGTACTGTATACCTTGAAGGCAATTGTCGCATGATCATTTGCCACTGCGCAAAACTGAAGCGTGGAACTCTGTTGATAAACTTGGTATAAGGCAATGTTATTAAGCGTATTTTATTTTTTTCAGAAAAGAATGTTGCTAATGCTGCGTTGCGCCGTGCGTACCCTTACAATACTGTTTAGTGGGTGAGAAATGGTCACAGAAAAAAAAAAAAATTGGCTTATCCTCTCACGCATTGAGGGAATCGATTTCATGCGAGCCCTAGATCTATTACATACAGTGTTGCATTAGAATGCGCGTTAAAGCTTTTTGAGATGTGCTATTTCTTATCAAAATAACATAAAGCACTGCACCGAGGAAGTTTTAACACGAGTGCATTACGAAAAAAAAAAAGCTGAAATTAAAAGCAGTGCAGAAACCGAACCCCCGCCGTGTACGCGCTGGCAACGCCAAAAAAAAAAAAAAAAAAAAAGAAAGAAACTTTGTCGGAACACAGCACAATATTTGAAAATGCACTGCAACGTTGGGAATATTAAGGAGACAAAAAAATAGGAAATGAAACAACTGAGTAGTGACGTCAATCATTTTTGATGGCCTATTTTCTACGTATCTGTTAGGAAATGACAACGTATTCGCAAAACAAGATGCACCTTACCTACCGCACACCGATTCGCCCATGCGTTCGGCTGCTGGCATTCCGAACCGAGACAAATACTTCACGCACAACTTCCACTTATCGTACACACACCACTTCTATTACAGATAACACCCAGCTGAATAGCAAGCATGGTGCGCAAGTAAGGTATGCGTCAGCGATCAGTCGAAGGACGCAATGCTGAATGTTCTCGCTGTTGTTCGATAATGTTCTCGAATGCGCTATGAAGTGAACCTGAACACCGACTGCAAAGCTAGCGCAAAAAGTCAACATTCACCAAGTGTCGAAGTAAATGGCATCTCGCACGGTCATTACGTTAATGCAACTATGTTTACAGCTCCGGACCTTGCGAACACACCCAGCCGTGAAACGAAGAGAGACCGATGAAGCCACGAAGAGAGTTCGCGAGCACATGGCAACATTCGCCGCACGTTTCATTGGCTACACCGCTTACCGCGCAGTCAATTCAGACTGTCGATGGCTCGAAATCACTTCTGATATCCTTCTGAAGAAACACACACACATGCATATTGCAGTTACGCCGAGCGTAACACGGCATCGAGGCGAAAAGATCGGTCACTTCTCAACACACGCTACCAACGCGCCGGACGGTCCGGAAGGGAAATGGCCGCCGCCTCTCAATGTTGCCCGCGTGCAGCCTACCATTGCGGTACTCTGAAATTTTCCAGTGACTCTAATGTCCCCAAATCCCGGTCATGTTCGCCACTTTCGCTGTCATTCTGTCATTGTCATGTCGTCAAACCATCTCCTCACGTTCAGCTTAGTACTCACCGTGAACGACAAAGAAAACCAAACCTTGCCCAGCTCCAACAGTTGGAATCGAACTCATGCCTCTGTCGCTATACGCTATAACGAGTGACCTAGCTTACAATACTCGCGCGCGATAACTTGTGCAGGGCAAACATGAAGGGCATAATACCGTCTGTGCATGCATCTCGGAGGTCATAATAGACTCAATGCTGCAACAGTCAATGGCGACGTTTTGCGCATGAAAATGCATGCGCGTGTGGGAATGGAAGAGGGTGGCTGGAGTATCAGAGCGCTGTATTCCTTTAGTGTTGCATTGCCGGCTAGTTGGTATGACTTCTTTGAATAATACTGTGGAGCATATAAACGAAGAAAGAAGCTAAACGCTCGCGCGCTACGCAATTGTTCGCGCCATTGCAAGTGCGATAAGCTGCTTCTCCTGTTACAACGTGTCCTGCGAATCACGTAAATTAATCGCAGAAAAAAGGTAATTGAATTACTGCGGCCATTTCCGAATAAAAAAAATAGACGATTGCGTACAATAATCCCAAAAATGTAATTGATCGCGAGCAGTAATCTGCATGTAGTTAGTTACGTACAAGACTGCCCATGATATGGCCTTGAATTAAGCGGAACGAGAATTCCAAACTCAAAATGCGATTCCTTCGTGCTGGCAGTATCGGGACGTTGAAAATAGCGCACCATCGTTTTAATATTGCTTTTGTGAATCCCTTGTAGCACTCCTTACTTTCAGAACCCCATGGAATTGATTTGGCGACAGGTATGCGCTTCTCGATATCATTGAGGGGCTGGGAAATGCAATACGCAGGAGCTCCGCTGCACGGTCTGCAATGATATTCAGCAGGACGCGGTTTGGCACGCGCGCATTTCACCAAGGGTCGTGCATGCTTCGATAAGCGGCGAATATAAGGAGATCATGCCGGAAAGCAAATACCTTTGCAACTCGTGCAGCTCTCCCTGCAGACGATGTTTCTTCTTTCTCCCCTTATCCCTCGTGTGGCAAATCTTCGCGGTGTCAAAGCCGCATGGCTGTCGTTGCAATCTCGTTATGATTGGGCCACAGGCCACCAAAGCTTCTTTCCAGCACCCTGCTAACCTCAATATTGGACGTAGGCATCTATTCAGGAGTTACACGGCAACATGCATACCATTTTCTTTTCAGGCAACTTCACAACTTTACTTTATTTTTCTAGAATTATTTGAAATTTTCTCGCATAGACCTGTGTATTTGGGTTTTATTCCCTTATGTCCGTTTTATTTCGTTCAATGCTGTTTTCTTTCGACTAGTGCGCAGTATGCAACAAGTAGCGCGTGACCACAGCGTCAGGACGCCGCCAACATTCGGAGGAGCATCTTCGTTGGCTCACCAAATAACGTTTATTCCTATCGAAAACTCTGGTCCGGAAAACAGTGAGGCGATCTCGGTGGCTTGGTAATGGTTATAAACAAAGTTATTCTTGGAATCGTCATCGTTTTTCTGCTACTGAAATAAAAATAAAAGGAGTAGTTGTTGTCGCCATATTCTAGCGATGGCCGCCCCTTTTCAGTTGTTTATTACTAAAGAATTGAAATAAAAAGCAAACAAATTCTTCCGTTCGGAGAGTTCAAGTTCAAAAGTTTACTTCAGTCCTCTTTACAACATAGCCACGATGGAGGCCCACTTAGCGACGGAAACTTGGACATCATGACTCAACACCTTCAGATTGCATTTTGCGCAAGTGGTAGTGTCATTTAAGACGCTGGATGATCTTGACCGAATTCGGGCGACTGACACGCTGGCTCATTCGGGCTTTTTTTTTATCGATAGTGATTGTAAACCTTGTAGTGCCATTATAATAATCGATCATTGCTAATCAGCAATGGCGGGTTCTCACTTTACAGTTGCCAAAATGAACCGCGAGCGCTACTATCGTCCTTACAGCCGTTTAGGTCACAGTCACTATACAATACGTGAGAGCGAGCACTGCTACAAATTGATGGAATTAAGCGACTTCTTATCGCATTACGGCAGTTTGTCGGGAATTTGTTAGTATTTGTGTCGTTTACAGTGTCCTTTGTGGTTCAATGCAGCATTGCAATGAAAAAGCTGCATGCGCAGCCGGGGCGAAGTTGCGAAATTGCCGATATCGGCACTTCACCACTGAATCAACTGAAGTTGCCTTTTTAGTTCTCCAGCAGCACTTAAATATGCAGAACGAGAAAAAAAAAGAAAAGCTGGAAATTATTTTGTTGCCAAGTCCCAAGTAAGAGCTCCAAATATGCTTGGCAGGAGAAGGAGGAGCAGAACAATAACGCCGAAAAGTTAAAAAAAAATGTTGTAACTGTAAACTATATTCAAAGAATCACCTGACGGTATCTGGAGATACTGTAGAGAGCCTTTTCTTTTGGTTTGCGATGATTCATAACAGCAGTTAGTGCAAAGCAGCCATCATGCAGGCATTGGATTCATCAGCGAAATGCAAAGCCGTGACAATTTACGAAGACTTAATTAATAGCTAAGAAAAACTAAGAACATATTAGTCTTTTAATTACTTAGTGTCATAAACACCCGACCGGGCGTAAAACATAGGGCACTCGAGTGACACATACAGTCTATGTAAACAAGAAAAAGAAAAGGGAGTTACATTTCAACATTGAAATGAATTTCTTCTTCTTTTTTACATCGACATACATTTTCCTGTACACAGGCAAATGTGGCTCTTGCGCGCAAGCGAACATACGTATAATGAGACCATGTTTGCGTCTTCGTGTTGAAACGGAATCACGTTTACGCAATAAAATAGCTGTGAGTTATTCAAATGGAAGCAAAGTGATCCGGCAAACGAAATTCACGACAGTTAGCTACCCCCCCTCCCTCCCCCTCTCGCCTAATACATAGAACCTCGCTGTTACGTTTTTACGGGACCGTAGAAATTAGAGAAATTAGAGTAGTGGCGAGAAGCACACAACTTTATTTCAAACCTTTCCCTTGACGAAATCGTGCAGCGTCTCCTGGCGCATTTTCTGACGCCCGATCAGTAGAAGACGTCTCTCAAGCACCTGCAGTGCCGTGTGGATTTCGGCGTCGTCACTGCACGTAGATAAGACCAACACGACAGCCCATAAGATAGAGATAGGAAATGCGAGATGACCTCGAAAAGCATTTCCTACAACAACGATAGCGGTGAGTCCACGTCGGCACCCAGTCCACGCAAACCGTATAACTCCGGGGAACAAAAACTAATCTCGAAGTCCGTACTTTTGGGGAATGCACCAAAACCGATTTTTGAGCACTCAAACACGTCATAGACGCCGTGTTTAGACGAAAAATACAGATCTCAGAGGTCGTGTTCCTGGTGGCGGGACTTAAATATGCATCATAGATGTCGCCCTCACCGCTTCTGGCGGCCAGTTCGACCGCCAAGCCACCAAGCAGACCAAACCAAGCCACGCGAAAAGTAAACATGGCCGCCTGGACAGTCCCGGAGGGCCGGTTCGCAACGTACAATGCGGGAATAGTCTCACAGTTGGGACGTAACAGCGGTGTTCCCAATGCATTGGATGCTATGGGAGCTATGCCGGGGCCGGCTGAAAATTACGTCACAGCCAGGAAAACGCAACACCCGGGAACGTAACAGCGGGGTTCTACTGTAATAAATTGGCTCATCGAAGCATCAGAACAAAGCAAACATTATTATTTTCTGACAGCTACGCAGTTACAAGAACTCTGCAAGCACTTATTCGCTCTCTTTAAGCATTACATCGCGGACAGCCGAGTCGCCGTTTATATTATTCATGTCATTTCCAGCAAGACAGCACCAACTACCGTAGTTGCTGCTAGCTTAGCGAAAACCTGCTTACCATTGTCTGGTGAAGTCGTTTTGCGCTTCCCTACACCGGCGAATAACGAGGGATGATAATTTGGTTACTTTCGCTTGCGCGCGCGGACCGGCGTAAACCTGCAGCTTGTAAGCTGTCTTACGTATACCACCTCATTAAGGTAATCAGATGCAGCTCGAACAGCCTGAAGCGACGCTCCCTTTCATTACGAGCCATGTTAGTTTTTCGGGACGGAACATGCTGCGTATTAACTAGCGTCCACGAGGGAAAACTGTACCTACCAAAGTGCCGGCCATCGCGTAACCAGACTCTGCAAGGCTATGCCATAACGCCAAAAAAAGAAAAACGAAACAGAAAAAAAACAGGAAGTCAGCATGCCACAAGAAAGAGTAGAATTAAAGGGGCAATGAAGTAAAGCGTGAGCGAAGAAAAAAAAAAAAGTGTCGGTTTTTGCGGAAACTGCGCCGACCTGTACTTTCTTCATCTTGTTTTTATTATTGTTGTTGTTTTACGCAGTACATCTATATTCGTGGTTTATACCTTTGTGGTATAAACCACGAAAATATTTATGTTGTTGAGTTGTTGAAACATTGTTGTGGAGTTCTTTGACTTGAGGAAAACACTGTAATGACGCAAAGAAGACGGGGACGAAGCGAAGACACGAACAGACAGACACGTGGCGCCCGTGCAGCGCCTCCTCTATTTTTCTGTGCCTGGGCGAAGGAGCGGAGCGCAATGGGAACCGACCGTCGGCGTTAGTGCGGCTTTTAGCCGCCGGGCGCCGCCACCGTAGTAGAACCGCCGACGCGTCGTCGCTCGCGGAAACGAATGCCGCGGCTGCATTCGAAGCTGCTATATGGTTCAATTTTCGGCTGTATTCGCGTTGCTCAAAGTATAATTAAAACTTGTAAACTGGAATCATGAAGCACTTGTCGTTTGGGCAACCAGCCCATTTTGAAGGCATGTGTCTTTCGCGGCTATTTGATCGAGACGCTCGGGCGTCGTCTGCTAGCCCGATTCCAGAGAGCGCATGCAAGTGATGCGCGGAAAATTGGTTTGTCACCGTTACGTTCGCTTGACTGAGAGTCGGTTTTTGACTGTCTGAAAGTCGATTTTCGAAAGCAGCATTTGCCAAGAGCTAATACTGAAAGCTTGGGCGCTTAAAGTTCCCTGATGCGTGCTACCTTCTACTGGTGTAGCACACTATGCGCAAGCCTGGAGTTCATGCGCTGAATAGCATGAAATGTCATTAGACTGCTTTCAGGGATATACGTAAAGCTTCGTAAAGTTTTTGAGAATTACATTTGTTGCCGCCGGGAGAAAGCAACTGCTGGTGCCAGAAAAAGAGGAACTATGCCGAGTGACTCCACCATTTCTGAGCTTAAACCAGTTAAATCGTGGTGGTACGAAGAACAAACAAAAACAGCTACATATGCCGCGCGCTTCCTGCAACACTGACCGATGTGTTTGAACAGACGTTGTCGTTCAAGTATAAAATCGTAGTGCCCACTCTCAACTTGAGCCAATGTGAAAGGCGTGAAAAACGGCGCGGCCTGTTGTCAGTTGCTTGAGCTCGTCTTTGTATTTGTCGACGGATTGTTGTAGCCTCAGTATCTGGCTCATATCGGGTATCAGTATCAGGTATCTCGGAGGGAGGCAGGGAATGTTCAATACATTGACTGAAAGAAAAAGGAGATGGCTTTCGCCTTTCAGTCGTCTTAGATGAATGTATAAGGGACCTTGTGAGATTTTTTTCTTTTTTAACAATAAAGGGAAATAAAAAAAGACAACCGTGATTTCTTTCAGTCATATACGCAGAGAGGAACAAACCAGTACGACATACTAAAGCATTGGGGCGGTTGCAATAGCCTGAAATAGAAAATAAAATGCGAGTACTATCAAATCGAGTGCAAGTAGCGAACCGGCAGCACGGACTGACAGACTGTCTGCGGAATACGTACAGCGGGGATGGAGAGACACGCGAACATGCGGCATCCGCATTCTTTGCTGTTTCGCACTTATTTTCAAGTGGTTATAGCCTGGATGAATGATGAAAGGACGACGTCATCCATGACGCAATAAAAGACTATCTAGCATCTTTTTATTGCCGCCACGGTTAGAGCGTAATGAAAACAGCGCGCCGCTATGTTCACGTTTCTTTCCATCCCCCTGTACCTGCGAAAGCTTGCAAGAAGGACAAATGCAATTAAACACGGCCGCAAACACGAATTCGTGAGCTTCGCGATACGCGCGGCCGTTCAGCGCCAGCTTCCCGTAGTCTACTTGCACAGCGCCACCACGCGGCAGCGGCGAGCGGACGCGGAGCGCGCGCTCGACGGCCCGAGGAGAGTGTTCGCCCAGGCACTGAAAAATAGAGGAGGCGCTGGCCCGTGTCTGTCTGTTCGTATCTTCGCTTCGTCCCCAGTCTTCCTTGCGTCATTACAGTATTTCCTCAAGTAATGAAACAACTAGCTCAGCAACAAGCCTTGTTGACTTAGAGTTCTTTGACCCCGTATTTTACACGAACAATCTTGTTTTAATGGTTCGGCGTATAATTAAAGCGCGTCGAGGACGCAGGCTTAGGTGCAAGTCCTGTTTACCGCTGCGTTATCTCAGGAGGTGAGGGCACGACAGTGGGTCTTGCGCTAGTTCGCTCGTAACCGCAGCGGTGGTGCGAAGTGCCGGAGCGCGCACCTTCTATGCAAGACGCACTGGGTTCGATTCCTTTTGCCGCACGGCACTCACCGGTTTTACTTAAGGTATACACCCAACCTGGCGCTCGGTTGGGTACTCTTGGTCTCTCCTCCCTCTTATATCGTCCGCTCGCCTTTCTCGCCTTCGTGGTTTCATACATCAATCTCAACACGTCAAAGCCTTACGTCAAACTGCCTAACAGGGACTCTTAGAAACTGCATACTCAGCTTCTTTGCGGACTCAAAGTTCCCCGCCATGTTTGCGTAATTTTAGACTTTTTGTCTCCTGTACAATGGTTTGCGTTTTGTAAAAACGATGATTTGCGTCTTCAAATCTCGGTTGTGCGAAAGCCAATATAATTATGTAGTGCTTAGCATGTCTAAAGGTAAAGGTTCGAGAAACTATAGTGTTCAGACCCGCCACGGTGGCCGAGTGGTTATGGCGCTCGACTGCTGACCCGAAGGTCGCGGGATCGAATCCCGGCCGCGGCGGCTGCATTTTCGATGGAGGCGAAAATGTCTGAGGCCCGTGTACTTAGATTAAGGTGCACGTTAAAGAACCCCAGGTGGTCGAAATTTCCGGAGCCCTCCACTACGGCGTTTTGGGACGTTAAACCCTAGATATTATTATTATACTATAGTGTTCAGTCTGTCTCGCTCACAAAAAAATAATAAATAAAAATAAATATAAAAAAGAGATGATGTTTTAATATTCAGCAGGATACCTCGCACTCCCCCCCCCCCCCCATCCCGCCCCTCTCACACACTTGTTTCTAAAATTTATCTGCTTAAAAAGCGCGCGGACCACACGTCCAGGACAAAATAAAAAAAGCAATCTCCGTATACTCCTGTGACCCGTCTATGCGACGCGACAGTTATGTATCTCATCCCTGGAACAAGCGCATAGGCCTTACACCTTATGTTGATGTTGCTAGAACAGTTGCTCTAAGAAAACTGGGAGCTCCAGTTACACTTAAAAAAAGTATTATCGGCTCGCCTTGGCGAAAATCGTATGTTTGAATATGCATGATGGTGTGGGTACGATCTCAGGTAAATCTGCTCAGGTACGGGTTTTTTAAACTGAACTATGAGGTAATGTACTATAAAACCGAGATTTAATGTCCTCAATATCACGCTCAGCTCAAGCATGAGGTTGTCCTTGTTTGCACGATAAGAAAGATAACAAAGTTAGATTTTGCATAGAACAAACTTTAGAAGTGGAATTGGATTTTCACTATTTTATGGTCGCTGAGGCATTTGTACGAAAGCGCGACTCCTTGCTAAATACTGAGCATTAGCAAGGTTACGGTGTCACGCAACGCTCAAAGTGAACAGCTTCAGATAATTCTCATGGGCAAACTGAATGATATACTGAGGTAAGGTTCGGTGCAGAGGCCATCGCCGAACGGAAGATGAGATTTGAAGAATTTCAGACCACGAATGAACTGGCATACTCATAATGATTTTACGCACCTCTATAGGCAACTTTGGCAGCAAGCGCTTGGCCTGTTCTCAGCGCGCGTCCATTGACGCAGTAGTCGTTCCTCTCACGAAGACAGTTCTTTTTTGCTGATATAGATTACACTAGATGGTAATTTGTCATCAGGCCGTTATCGTTGTTGCGCCGTTATTGTCAAGATCGTGGTCTTCATTACCACCACAGACACGCCGTCCTAGCTCGCAATCTTTGTCATCCTGTCACCGATGCCATATAGTTAATAGTTCCAACTTCGTCATTTGTATGACGCAGTGCATTGCTGAGACAGGGTGCGAAAGAAAGAAAGAAAGAAAGAAAGAAAGAAAGAAAGAAAGAAAGAAAGAAAGAAAGAAAGAAAGAAAGAAAGAAAGAAAGAAAGAAAGAAAGAAAGAAAGAAAGAAAGAAAGAAAGAAAGAAAGAAAGAAAGAAAGAAAGAACTGGATCAGTACATTTTTTAAGGCTCATCGCGACTGCTCCTCTAAAAGAGAAACAGCGCAGTTCGGCATAGACTGCGACATTCGCGGTACTTGGTGGCGGCAACCCGCGTGTCAGGAGCTTTGATAAAATAATAAACGAGGAAGACAAGCGGAAACTCAGTTACGGCAGGGGCGGGTTGCGCGCTTGTCATCACGTTCACAGGGGTATAATAGTAGAGCACTGCGCGGTGGTGCTCAGCGCACGCAGCGGCTGCCGACGGCGACCGCCCCTCCTCGCGAGGAAGTCGTCGGCGCGCATTCTAACGCCCGCTTCCTTCTGGTTTCCGCTCGTAATCAGTCTCGGGCAACATGGGGCCCCGCGAGGCGTATGTATACTACGGCACACGCCCGTCTCTTGTGGCGGCAGTGCTGGCGAGCGTCCGGCAGGGGCGCTGTGCAGCCGGAGTGGGATGGGTTTAACCCCGAAGCAGCTCAAAAGACAAAGACGCTCAGTGCACCGCTCGAGGCACTCCACGTCAGCAGCTTGCGGTTCGGCCCATGCAGTGGAAATTTTTCTGGGCGCAAGAAAAAAAAAAGAAAAAGCGCGAGCCTATAACAACAGGGTTGTTCGCTAGGGCAGCGATTGTGAAGTGCGCTTATTTAATGCCCCGAAGTCGGGCAGCCTGCGCTATGTACTCTGTGCCGGTAAGCGTTTTTAGCCCGAGTTTGCGCAAAGAGCGAAATTGTGACGTTCACGGAACCACTTGAATCCCTTTTTGGGCTGCGGCAAAGAAACGCCGTGCATTCTCCGTCTGCCGACAAATAATTATTTCAAGAAAAAAGTTGGCTGTTCTAGATTTCGGAGCAGCCTACTTAAGAGATAACAAGCGTCCTCGCACATTCGTGGCGTGTGCATCTAATCGCAAGTTATATGGGCAGGAAGAAAGCGGGAGAAGCCCTTCCTTCCCATTGCGTAATATACCGTTAAGTCTTAGCGTGGCGGCAGCAACCAGTATAGCCCGGCAAATGAAAAGAGCGCGTAAAGGCGCGACCACCTCTTCCTACAATTTCCTCCTGCCTAAGCCAACAAAACGACTTCCTGCAGAGACGCTGATCGCAGCGCGAAGTAGCGGGTGCAGCAAGCGGCTGTTCCGCACTTTAACCCTGAGGCGGGCCCGTAGCCAGGGGGGGGGGGGGCTAGCCCCCCCCCTCTCCGCAATTTTGGTGCAGCAGGCGTTTTTACCAAAAATAAGTAATGAAAATAGGTGTTTTTCTCAAATAGTCAAGGTTTTCAGCAAGTACCCCCCCCCCCCCCCCCGAAAAAAATTCCTGGCTGCGGGCCTGCCCTGAGGTATGCTGTGCACTCTCTATAATGATGCATCTAGCTGAACGCGGCGAAGAGCTTGCTCCAAATAATATTTATACCAGAGATATCAATGTCCGACTCATTCAGTAAAAACGACATGACGTAAAACGCAAGTGAAATTCACAATTCAGCAAGCGACTAAAATTCGCTATCCGTGTACGTCATCTGCTGGCCATCCCTATTGCCCATCCATTTGAGGCCCTGAATCTCCGGTAACCACAATTTCTACAAAGATTAGGGTACACTCCACAAACCATGTTTGCTTGCTCCGATGAGTTACCTACGAATGTAACATTCTTTTTTAGGTCGTGTACTGATTTTCGGTCGTGCACAAAAATGGCACCTCTCGAGCGCTCTTGTTGTTCAATACAAATAATTGCTGAGATTTAACGTGTCAAAACCACGATATAATTGAGAGACGCCGTAGTGGAGGGCTCCGGAAATTTCGACCTCCTGGGGTTATTTAACGTGCACCTCAATCGACGCAGCCCCGCAACGGTGGTCTAGTGGTTATGGCGCTCGGCGGCTGACCCGGAGGTCGCGGGTTCGAATCCCGGCCGCGGCGGCTGCATTTTCGATGGAGGCCGAAAATGTTTGACGACCGTGTACTTAGATTTAGGTGCACGTTAAAGAACCCCAGGTGGTCGACATTTCCGGAGCCCTCCACTACGGCGTCCCTCATAATCATATCGTGGTTTTGGGACGGTAAACCCCAGATATTATTATTAAATCGAAGCACATGCGCCTCTAGCATTTTGTTTCCGCTCTTGTAGTTTGATCGTGACTACAGGTGTACAGGAGCACGACAACTTCGAGACACCTGCTTATCGTATGTTGAGTTGGCTTGTCGTGTGTTGAGATGGATAAATGCTATAGCAGTCCCGGAAAAGTGAACATCCTGGCGAGTCCAATCAAACCGTGAGGTAAGCGGATGACTGATTCGCATTATTACTCATTCGAGAAGGTGCATGAAAGCGAAGTCAGGTTGGGATCAGTCTGATCGACTTTGGCTCGACCCACTCGGGTCGAGTTCATGCAGAGAAATGTATTGCATCATTGGCTTTACTTAGCTTTCTTTTAAAAGTTTTAAGTACATGCTTAAAGAAAGATTGTAAATGTCCTTTAACAAGAATTTATCCAATCACTGCGGGCTGCGTATAAAATAAAGAGCGGCGCGGCCCGTTCCAGTCTGTCCATTCACCGACTCCTGTGCGAAGTATGTACACGATTCCTGCAGGCCTGCCACAACACTCCTGCTCAGACTGCGGCTTTTATGGTATTCACAAGCGCCTATACATTTCGCGCTTACATTGCTGGTAGCGCCGATTTGATTGCGATGAATCCACAGAGTGTCTGACCATGTGGCTACCCCTATATGCGCTAACAAACATGCGCTCTCTTCTGGTCGCGACAACCTTGACAACCGTTCCCTTTCTGAATGTAGAGTAGTACATCTCCCAGGCCACGACAGGTATGCAAGCAGCCGTCTCTGCAAGCGCCGCTCCATACATTTCAGTAAACACATTTTTGTGGAGTAGTCTGCGATCACCACGCTGATGCAAGACCCATCCACCATGTGTTCTTTATTTTTTTAGTCCCTATATTTACATTCCCCAGAGAACAGCAGTAAACACAATTACTTCACTGATTAACCACTGCAACATTCCTGCTCATCTCCTCTCTCTCTCACTGTCACAGGCTCTTTTGTTCACTAAGGGTTCATGACTGAAAACCAGGCCAGTAAGCAACGACTCCCCCGTGTCCCCGTTTTCTTTTTGTTTTGCTGTTATAACCCTGCTGGACACTGTTATGATCAAATGGCCATTTTTGTGTGCGTTTCAGGGTATGGAACACCAGCGAAACTGAACTAATGTTCATATTCTCTCGCGCCTAATCACTGCTGTATATAGTCATTACATAACCCACTTTTTGTGCTGTCACGGAGCATCCTTTTGCTTCATTAACAGGGTTCGATAATGCAGATAATGACATTCTTAAGCCGCCATCCATATACATTTTGTTTGCGTCGGGATCACAGCGCTGCTCACTGATTCCGTGTATGAGGTGTGTCATTATGAAGTACAGACTCGGCACTAAACCGACCACATTTGTTTCAGTTTGAAGTAGACACAATTATATAACGACTGCGACCCGTCTTCGTTGTGATAACGCACTGGGAGCCACTGATGTCCCCATAACTGCTCGAAATTCCACAATCAGAAAAAAACGCCGTGCAGCGACGTTGACCTTTTTTTACGGTTCCATCATTAGACTCATTATGATGCAGTGCAGCCAATTTTTCATAGTAACAATGCAGGTGGCATTTTATTGCGATAACAATTATATGGACACTCCCGGCGCACTTTTGCCGTCGACGTCGGCATGAGGTACCGTAAATATTGTCGAAGTTGCAATAACATCGCCCCGCGCTTCGTAGGTTCTATGTGCGAGTGAAAGCGTGCGAGAACAACCCACGATCGCGGCTCAAGCGGACAGGAAACGCGCCGGCCGTCTTTCGTCGAGCGAAAAGCGCATGGAGATAGGAGCCAGAGGGAGGGCTGCGTGCTTCCGGTAGGAAATGCCAGCGGGCGTTGTCACCCGCTGTCACGCATGCCGTATCCTTAGATGCGGTCAGCAGACGGCTCATATACATTTGTACCTGTTGTGCTCTCATGGCAATGTTTGCGTTGAAGCCATAGACAACACGAAGATCACTTTGTTCGCAGCAGCGGCCGCGTTTCCTATAAGGGAGTGAGCTGCTGGCCGTACATCGTATAGCATCCCAATTCGTCGCTATCGCATTCATTGTTTCGCCCTTGCGGCGAAACTGCAATTTTTTCTGTAGATGCCCTAGATGAGCTCGAAGGACCTTGGAGTGCCCGCGGGTCAAGAGCATAAGGTAGTCAACCGATGTTCATCCTTATAGTCGTTCCCAACCCATTATCTTACCTTTCGCATAATTTATTACCACCCTTTTCGCGATATATAAGCGATGAGAAGGAGTTTCACTGCAGTACGGTCTATACCATTAGGTACGCTGTCGACATTACGTGTCATGGCCTGCCTTGACCAGCTTTCGTCGACGTCATGATTCATTTAAATGCGCTCTGAAGCATCGAACGGCGCTCGCAGCCAGAGCAAAGAATTGAGACAGAAACTCCCTTTTGCAAAGGCGTCAGATAGTTTATAAGTATTATTCCGAATATGTCGCGACTAGCCGACTTAGCCATCCTATACTCGATGTTACCCTTCATTTAGCGAATTTTAGCAGGTGAATAGGACATACAGGAGATATGTCACCGTCCACCGTTCACCGTTGTTCACAAAGCACGGGGATGTTCAGTATACGATGCGTTCTCGCATATGGTAGAGTTAGGCGTGGCGGTAGCTGTGCTATCCTGCTTTGTTCCTACGCCGACTGTATGGTGTGGTTACAGGTTGCGCCAACTGTAGTGGCCCATTTTCTTTGTGCTATAACTGTTTTAAGTGCGAAGCACTTTAGGGGCCCGGCTTGTCGTCCGTAGATTTCATGTGGCGTAATGACGCTCACTATCAAGTGCTCAATACAGGCCTGAAAGAAGGCTAGCAATGCTCAAAACCAGGTCAAGATAAACAAACATGGTCTAAAATAATATAATTAACATAAATGACCAATAATTAATTAAAATCGCTAAAAGCGCTTGGGAAACATGCGGCTGACACCCGCACCGCTCAAGAGAGGGCGCTACCGCCTCTCCAGGCGCGCGATTGCTCCTCCCACCGGCCCCTCTCAGACGCCTTCGTCGCGGCATCCTGACGGAACTCGCTGCAGACGACACGTATCCCAACTGTCGTAACAAGCAGGAAGTCGATAAAGCGCAGCGAAAAGTAGCGCGCCTGTCACACACCGAGTTCGCGAATCTCCCTACAAAAGATTCTACTCGTGCCGAGGAAACCGTGCGTACAGGCTTACTTCAAACATTGACGTCATCGGTGGTTTGGTAAACGGAGCAGTGGGAACTCTACGAATAGGAATCGCTGGTCGCACTTCCTCAGGTATCACAGTAGTGGAGCTGCATTTAGCGCAAGATTGAGAACTACACCAATCGCTACAGAAGTGTTTTTTTTTTCACTCTGTAACACTGTTACAACGGCACTACAACCGCACCAGCACACGCTTTTTCCTACAGACCTCAACAAAATAATATTTTTGCATCACCAAGCACCTGCGACGCACGACGCAAACGGCAGGCTGTGAACGCAGCCGCTTCTACCACCAATCTTATCGCCGAACCACTGGTAAGCTCGCATGGTGTTGACATTGCCTCTTATAGTACGCGCCACATTGCCTGTTAGAGCGCAAGGCGCAAAAATAAATAAATAAATAAATAAATAAATAAATAAATAAATAAATAAATAAATAGTAATAAATAAATAGGTAATAAATAAATAAATAAATAAATAAATAAATAAATAAATAAATAAATAGCGAGTCACCGCAACGTAATTCTCTCGAGCAGACTGTGACAAAAACAGCCGAACGCCGCTTACACGCAAGTTTGAAAGGAAAGACGCTGAAGATAGAAACCACAAGTGACATACAGCCACAAAGAGCACTCGGGGAACAGATGGATCCCGCTGCTGTGTTGTTCTGCCCATGCCTTCACTTCTACCCTCCTTCCAAAGAAGGAAAAGAACTGGAACGTTAAGACGTTTTTGTTTTCGGAATTAGGCTGGTGTGCGACCGATGGCGGCGCTGCGAACGGCGCCTATATGAAGTCAGAGCGGGGATTCGCGCGCTTTCGTCTGCTACGTAGGCCCAGCGCCGTGTTGAAACCACCGTTGAGGTAAATCTCAACAAAAAAAGCAGTTCAACTGGTTATCTTGCGTGTGGTGGCTACTGACGCTGTTCGAACAACCGTGGGTCTGCTTCTAACGTTCGTTTAGAACTACAGCTCTTTGTTTCTTAGAACTGCGGCCGCTTGTCTCCGTGGCGAGTGCTGCGCAATGGTAATTTAAAAGTACTGCTCTGTGCCTCAGTGTACTTCGTCCGCTCGTGAAAAAGGCGTTAGCTTTCACAACTATCCTAAGGACCCGAAGCTGAAGAAGAAGTGGATAGTCAAGCTCAGAATGGGAAAGCGCCCCACGCCTTCATCGACAGTGTGCAGCAAGCACTTCGCGAACAGTGACTTCTGCTACCCACCCTACGCGCCACTCTTAGGTAAGCTTGTGACCGCGTTTAAGCGCTTCGCCAATACTTAAGCCGTTTATTGCACGCAGGCTATAAGCATAGGCGACTTGCACCAGGTGCGGTGCCGTCCCACAACCTGCGAAGGCCCCTAGACAAGGAGCCGACGACGCGGCCTCCGAATCGCCTCGCGGGAAAGCGCGCCTCGTGAGCTCAGCGGCGCGGGATATACGAGACTACGGCTGCATTTGGATGGTGTACATACGTATTTTACTTATGAAGGCAAGCGCGCGCCTAGCGGAATGTTTATCCTAAATTCATGAGCGAAGCGTGTTGCCGCTGTTTAGCGCACATTCTCTAAAAGCTTTCACCTGAGGCGGTACAGACACTTTTTAAAAGCGGAACTCTTTAAGCTTTTCGTTAGGCTGCGTGGTGTGAAACTCGACCCAGCTTGCCTTTGCCACGTTAATCTGTGTGGCCCTGTGCGTGGTATAATCAGCGATTAACTATTTGTTATATTCTAATACCCATGCGACGGCCCTGTGCGGTGTTAATATGAACTACGACGCAATATCGTTCTCACTGAACCAACATTACGGGACAAACTGCGATCATGGGCATCGGCAGGGGGGTGTGCAACAAGGCGGCACTTGCGCACTTATTTGCAGGACGAGAGCTCCGACGGTGATGTGATCTCCGTTGACGGCCTCGACATTCAACGACGTGGTTCACCGCCTCGCACTCAATGATGCACCGAGACCTTTCATAAGCTTTATCTACATACCTATAGACGCTGGAGAACGGTACGCTTACTGAAATATCGAAAGAAACACCCAAACTAATTAGTATCGTATGGTGGAAACAAGATAACGAGCGAGAACACTCACGCATAGCTCCACTTTCTTACCAGCAATGCGGTCCGTGGCATCGGCGCACTCGTCGGCCATCCGGGGGATTTCTTGGCCCTGTCGATTGGGCCGCAACTAAAACAAGTTCAAGATTACACCTGAAAACATTCGTTGCAGGCGTTAGTTGACCGTCGCGAGGCTGTCCGTTCGACAAAGTTCCCGCCTGAAGCAGACGATCCGCATACAGGAGCAGCGGCTGCTGCAGCGCAGTTGAGAGCGGAGTCCCCGCTCTGACGTCGCACGCGAGAGGGCGCCACTCCAAGATCTCGAAGCCAATAACTTTATTACGCACCGTTGCCCCGGAGAACACGAAATGGTCGTTCGTGTTCACCTACTATCACTGATATCCAGACTATCATCTGTTGTTGATGTCATTTTCAGTGCATCGACAACATCTGTGTAAGGAAGGAAGGAATACGAAAGGGAGAAGGTAGGGAGGTTAACCAGACAGCAGTCCGGTTGGCTACCCTACGCCGAGGGAAAGGGAAAGGGAGTGGAAAGATGGGAGAGACAGAGAGAGAGGGGGGAGCGAAAAAAAAAAGAGGAACAAGCTGCAGTAGTGACTTCACTTCTTTTGATCTTCAGAATTATTAACAGAAGTGACGTTTGAACATGCGTTGCTTCCGCAAGAAGCACAATAACCTGCAGTTCCTGCAGACGGGGGCGAAATGCAAGAACGCTCGTGCCCTTGGACATAGGCGAACGTCAAAGAACCACTAGTGGCCGAAATTATCCCGGATTTCTCCCCTACAGCTGTGCCTCATAAGGATATCATGGGTTCTGGCACATAAAACCCGCAATTTAATTTAATTTTTTAGCTCTCACCTAATATGGGCACTGCATGAAAAATATGTTATTAACAATGGTAACCGTATGTTCGTATACTTGCGCCGTAACTTTTGCAATGCATCATTATAGCTTAAGCTAGTGCTCTATAAAAACCTAGTTCGTTCTAAATTGGAATTTACTTTTGCAGTTTGCATCCGCCGCGGTGGTATAGTGGTTGTCGTGCTTGACTGCTGACCCGAAGGTCGCGGTATCAAATTCCCTGCGGCATCATTTAGATGGAGGCAGAATTCTATACAGGCCCGTGCGCTTAGACTTAGGCGTACGTTAAAGAACCCCTGGTGGCCGAAGTTTAGGGAGCCCTCCACTACGGCGTCTCTCAATCACATCGTGATTTTGGGACGTTACACCCCAACTATTATTAATATTTTGCAGTTTTGTCTCTACTTGCGAAGACCTGATTGCGTCTGAACTACGTAGCAACTTGAAGGACATATTTGGCAGGTAGTCCTGTGCGACCACAAAGAACTCTTTCTCAGCGACGATTACACGGGAAACGCCACACCAGAAGACCCAGACGACAACTTTAAAATTAGGACGACCGGAGCCATTGATACATCAATGGATGAACTCCGGCAGTGGAGGAACAGCGGCATAGCTGAGCTCATTTAAATAACAGTGTCGTTCGCCATACTGAAAAGTCGTCCAGCTGGCGCAGATGAGGGCACTTCTGCGTTGAATGTCACAAACAGTCTCTTCATTTTTTGGGTATGCTTCTTGGTTATCCAAAAATGAAGAAACTGTTCGTGATGTTCAACTGAAGTAGGATGGCAGACTAGGCGAATTGGATGAAATTAGTGTGTACCGTGCATGACGTTCAACACAGCCCTGCCCTCGCCGTACCAACAAAGTGACTTTTAAGTCCCTCGCCGTGCCAACACAGTGACTTTTCAGTAAGGCGAAGGGCACTCTGTCCTTTTAAACGAAAACACCTTTCGGATGCTCACTTTGAGTCTCAGCTGCTTCTGCGATGAAACAATCTCTCAAATTTCCATGTACACGTGCTGTGAGTAAAGTGCGCACGTACCAGCTAGTGCATGAATGATGAACTTTTGTTAAAGTAAGTTCAAAGCAACGTCATCACTTTTCAAATGTAATAGTAATGTAATGTTATCACTTTTGACTAGGTGTAATTTGTAATGTAATTTTATTACATTTTAGACAATTCTAGTAAGGTAAATAGTATTGGAATATAATTACGTTTCAAAAGTAATCTTGCCATCTCTGGTCCGTCGTGACGAAAGAATGAAATATAGAAAGTACACCCGTTTCTATAGGTTGTATCTCCTGTGTTCTCTCCCAACGCCACAGCGCCTCGTTCCTAACCTTTTGGTCAAAGGGGTACGTGCGTCACATCACGAATAAACGAGGAGACCAAAGTAGTGAAGGAGGCCGCTATGGGTCCCATCGAGTCTGTTTTTCCCGTATAGTAGTATCTGCTCTAACTGGCCGCGTTACGCGGCGACCTTTTTCACTATTGGGGCCGCTAACGGAACGAACGCGTCTTGCGCGGGCTTATCCGTGGCCGAGCGACCGAGAGACGCCTCAGGGCAAAAAAAAAAAAGGGAAAAAAAAAACAAATGAATGGACGACGCCTGGGACGAATTTCAAGCGGCAGGAAAAGCAATTCTCCCGGGATGTTTCAAACCTGCACCGGCGCAGCGTGCAGCCCGTCACCGCGAGAATTCTGGAGCGTGAAAACGCCACACTTTTCTTCGTTGCTGCCCACGTCGGCCTCACTCTCCCGTTCCGGGCGTGTTACGAGGTTTCCGCGGCGCTGCTCGAGGCATCCCAGCACGAAGCAGATCGCGGGACTCGGTGTGGCACGCGCGGCACATGATGCCTCCCTCCCTTCCTCCCCGCAACCCTCGCCGCGTGGCGGACACGCGCGTGTCCCACGTTTTTTTTTTTTTTTTTTTCCCCCGCGGAAGAGCACGAATGACTATATGAATCCGGCAATGAAAAAAACAAAACAAAAAAACAAAACAAAAAAAAGCGGCGGTAGCTCTTGGCGCGCAGTATACAACAGCCTTAATTGAAAGCTTAAACAAGTGCGCAACTCCCAGCGTCAACGGCGGAGAAGAGAAAGGCGTGCTCTCCTTCGCGAGGAGGTGAGTGCGAGTGGCGGCGTGCTCGTGATGGGAGAGCGCGTACGCGTGGCGCGGGTCTACCTGGGCAGCGGTGAGGGGCCGAACCCTCGGGGAGAGAAGTCCCGTTTTCAGTGTCACGGGTGAGTGGCCGGCTGGCTCGCTGCGTCTCAAGAAGGTCAGTCTAGACCCAGCCAGCGGCTCACACAGCAGCCCCGTCTGCCACAGTGCGCGCGTGCTTCCCTTCCCCGCCAACCGTCGTTACAGTTGCGCGCGGATCACCGCAGTAGCAGCCGGCATCCCATTGAGAAGGACTGCCGCGTTACTCTTCCGACACCGTGGAAACGGCGCGCCAGCCCCCCACTTACGGGAGCGGAAGGAGTCACCCCGTCGGCGTAAACGCGATGAACAGGCCGCCCACGCGGCAGTGACAGAGCGTGCGGTCAGCGACGAGACGGACATAAGTAGCGGCCGTGTTCCTGTTTCTCTTTTGTTTTTTTTTCTCCCGCGGGCATCTCGTCTCGCGACGCAAGTCCGTAGCCGAGTGGAAGACGCCCAAGAGCAGGAGGATGAGCACCGCCGCTGTGTGAGAAGAAAATAAGGGAGACGCAACCCAATTTCTCTGCGGTGCACCGTCATCGACGCCCACAGCTGCTTTTTGCCTTCGTTCGACGCCTTGTCTCTCCTCGTGTCGCCGGATTACGGGCTGCCAGAGGGGGGTCGTGGACCTCGGCACCGAAACCGAAGCGCAATGGTGAGTAAATAGTGGCCTCCTGCGTCTTTCTTGTCCCGCTCCCGAAGCGCGGCTAGAGCCTCCGCTGGCCGTGGCTCTCGCCGCCCTTCTTTCCCCGTGTGCCGTGTACGTAAGAGAAACGTCGCGGATGCTTTTATGTGACGCTGGGAGCATCAGAAAGATCAGAGACGCCGTCCCGCGCCTGGCTGCTTACGAGATTTGTGGCCCGGCAGGGTGAAACCGAAGCGCCACTACCTCGGCTGCCGAGTTTTCTTTTATTTTCTTAGTTCTTTTTTTCTTTCTGAAGCAGGCGACAACAAATCAAGCTATAACATCGTGATAAAGCTACGTCTTTTCTTGTTCCAAACTCGAAGCAAAGAGAGTAACATCAGTCTCTGTGCTCTAAAAGTAGTAACGCGTTGGAAGAAAGAAAATAGGGCATCGGTGCCTTTGTCTTTCGTGACCGCTGTTATCAACGTTTTTACGACTGTTCTATGACATGGCAAACTTGCAAAATTGAAAATTCTACTGATCATATATATATATATATATATATATATATATATATATATATATATATATATATATATATATATATATATATATATATATATATATATATATATATATATATATATATATATACGAATAGTACAAGTCCCTTTACGTGACATTTTGCTGCATCAGTGATCGTGTCCAACGCCGTTACGCCGTAACGATCCCTTACCTGGCCCTCAAGCTTGCACTACACTGCGGCATTTCGTTTATGCTAACGTTTTCCTTTTTCGCGGCCGTCGTTAGCAATGAACTTATCATTGCTAAGAAAGCACAGTATTTTTTTTTCTTTATACCTATATTAACTAACGAGTCGCAACTCGCTACTGCGGTTTGCTGCGTAAGGTTCTTTGTATCCTGTAGCGATCATCGGGAAAACGGAGAGTGGAGTTTTTCCGCGTTCGCGGAAGAGATTTCACTCTACGTTTATTGGGTGCAGGAGCTTCTTTGCCAGGAAAGCCGAAAATTCCGAAGCTGCACGATTGAGTGTGCGCGGAATGCCATATCCTATATATTTTGGGAAACTCTAGCGAAACCAAATATCTCATTAGTTTCTGACACGTGGCTGTTAGATGCTAATTTAATTTAACGATCACGTGAGAAAGCAAGTGCGAGAGATTGAGCTATTGGAAGAAAAATGCGGAGAAGCGTGAGGGGAAGACACATCGAGATGCGTTCCTCGCAGAGAACGGGGCCCCGTGTGCACACAAAACGCACTTACGCTGGTTTCAGTTCGCCACATAAAATTTCAACCAGTCCTGATGCTGGCCATATCGAAGGAGGATAGCCAATGGCAAAACGACAGTTACTAAAGTAAATCTACAAGAATTCAGCCCCTTATCGGTGAGTGGAATCAATGGTAGGGATCTGATAATACACTGCATTCTTCGTTCATGCTTCCAGCGTTCGTAAATTGGGAGAGGTAAAAAAAAAATGTTGCTTTCGAAGCAGGAAAAGTCGCTTCGTGGTGGTTGCTCACTTTCGCGGCGCAAATTCCAGTGGGATGATGCCAACTTTTTGCAGATTCGAACATCGCGTTTACCTTGTCTCGGCAAGTTCATTTGGCATGATCGCAGAGTGTTTCGTTTCTTCCGCATTGTATCACGTTTTCTTGCGCGTGTGATGCTTATCGACGACGGGTAGTGTCCTCAAAGATAAGGTGAGATGCTTACAAAGTACGAGCGAGATCGAGAGGATAAATTTAAACGCGACGATGAGCCAGAATGAGTTACAGTATTTCTTAGGTGTTATGGGGTCAAGGAAACTTATCACCGTTTTTGCTTGCATCTATTAGCGGAGAAAAAAAAAACTGTATTTACCTTTATCCTACCACTTATGAAGAAAAGGATTGCCAAGGTGTCCGGATTAGTGGTCCGAATCATGCCTTCTTTTATGTCACCGGCATTCACGCCGCCAAAAGTAATTCAGCCATTGTTCGTGTTCAAATTACACCTGGTATGCGCCCCGAAATATTCGGCGCGAGAGTTTGCCAGCGATAGATGTGAAAGATTTATTTACGTTGTAATTGCGCTGTCTGCCGTCTCATGGTGACATGATCACGTTAATCAACCAGAACAGTGTCCATGACAGGAAAAAAAAGAGAGTTAAGGTGTTCATTAACGACTCCCTCTTACCTCTTAGAATGACGGTGTTAGCCATGAAATAAGCCAAGCGTCTTCGAGGGTACTAACATTGTACTGTTTACGTAAGTCTTCATGTTGTTGTATACTCTTCTATAGCTGTTTATGGCTGAACTGTCTGTTACTGTTTCTGTTCTGTTCCGTTCTATTCTAACTTGATTGCTGTGGAGCGGTTGTGGTTTATGTCACCTTGGGAATTCCATGTCTCTTCGCTCAGCAGCGCAAAAAAAAAGGAGTGGTTACCCCGAAACATAAATGAACAAGTGAAGAACAAACATGTAGTAAACTCAAATGAACACAGAAAATAACACGGCAGTGGACAGTTGGCTTGCAGGAGTTCACATTGCAACAGAACATTCACACGCACACATTTCTGCCCGAACTCGTTTGCATAAATGGTCAGTTTTCCGAAGGAAAGAAGAAAGTACGAGCTTTAACTTCATTTACGTCCTTGATAGAACATTTATTTCCATTATACCACGAAAAAAAGTAACTTAATCCTCTGCATATCTGAGAAATTACAAGCTCCTTGACGAACATCGATTGTGAAGCATCCTAAAGTCGATACCATCGATTATACTCTTGAGTACGTGCTCGTAAAGTATACGGTCTGCAAATAAGAAATCCGTATTCGCCTTTTCCTTACTACTTAGCGACACATATCTAAGCGTTTCCGCAAACGGCACGACATAATGTTTAACTGGCTGCCTCTTGAACGAACGTAAGGCTTTAATCTCAACTTTTCCGTTACTTTTTTTAGTAAAACGAAACTAAGAACGTCAGACCGACACATTGAGTCCTCCAACGCCTCGAGTAAAGAGCGCCGAAGAAGGACAGACAAACAATAAAATGTCTGTCCTGTGCGCTGCTGCTGCGTATTTGCTCGAAGGGAAGAAATGAGCTGGCGTAAGCGGCTCGGCGACCAGACGGTGCATTGACCAAAAAGAGAGCACGCTTAATTGAACATATTTATAATTACTCCGACCAGGTCACACTGGCAGCCGATAAACGTCGCTTGGCCGTCGCTTACGGGACTCGGGTGAAAACGGGGTCCCGTTTAACAATTAAAAAAAAAAGAAAGTCTAAAATTAACAAAAGGAAAGCAGAAAGCAGCCGCTCCACAAAAAAGAGGCCTGTCCCATTTTGATTTCCGTGTACCGACGTAATCCCCTGTCTCTCTCTTTTTTTTTTTTTCATTTTGTACGCGCGCCCGGAGGCAAACTCAGTTTCTACTTCGAATGTGCGCGCCTTCTTTTCACGTTTGTACGCCCGTCACGCCAATTATACTCGATGCCGCAAAAGCCAAGACTGATTTGCTAAAACCTCGGTCGGAACTCGTTTTTACTCTCATCTGTACACCTTCCGTCTGGCTTCCCCACCCCTCCCCCTTACTCCTCAGGCATGGTCGAGAACACCGTGCTCTGTCCATTTCTCGAGTTGTTTCTTTGCCGCGGAGAATGTACTCTTTCCTTCCGCTTGTTGCGTCCGTATAGCTGCTGCCTCCTTTCCTCAATTTGAGGTAATTCCTGTGTTCCGAGAGCGCGGAAGTTGCAATGCCGAGCCGCATAAGCGCTAAAACGGCGTGTACCGTTTCCTGGAAAAACGAAAGAAAAAGAAAACACGTCGTAGAAAAAGAAACTTTTGGGCCTCGTTCGCGAAAGTGAACAAAAAAGTGCTCGCGTGCGAGCGCGCGGCGCAACAATGGGAGCGTGAATTCGAGCCCGCCATGCTCTGGGCCTCTTCTGTTCATATCACTATACAGCCTGCCTGCCTTTCGCGATATTCAACAGGCAGCAGCGGACCGGTGCAGGCAGCGCAGCCGCTGCTTTCCATATTGTGCCGCGCCAATGCGACGCAGCGCTACGCGAAGGCTTTTAGCAGAAAAGTCGGAGATGCTCATGAGCTGAGTTAAGATTTACAGCATACAGCTAAAGAGCTCGCGAGCAGAAGCGAGGAAAACAAAGAAGTGCGGACAAAAAACTTAAATTCTGGCGCTTCACGTCCCGAAACCACCATAAGATTATGAGGTACGGCGTATGGTGGGAGGACCTCGATTAATTTTGACTACTAGAGATTTCTTAATATGCGCCAAAATGGAACTCAGTACACAGTAAGAAGATGTAAGAATGGGCGAGTTGGTTCAGATTCCTAGTTTAAAGCAGCGATGGAAGCAGAAGGCAAGGAAGACCACAGGAGAAGGCGCTGTTAGTTCAGCGCCCTGTGCTGTGGTCTTCTTTGTCTTGTGCTTCCGTCTTTTTGCGCTGCTTTTAACTATGAGTCAGTACACAGGTGCTTCTTGCACTTCGCCACCGCCGCAACACGGTCGCAGTAGTTTGGAATCGAACCCGCGTCTTTGAGCGTAGCGTAGCAACACCTCAGCGGCCAAGCTACCGCGGCGAGTAAAGAAGCATAGACACGAAGAAGCGCTAATTTAGAGCTGGTTTAGGAATGATGTTTCAAATGCACAGACCTTCGAGCGCGTGTGCGCTGACACGCGCAGTGTACGATAGCTATTCGCAAATAATCTTTACTCGTGTTCACTGCAGTTGAAGCGGAGAGAGAAAACACATTAATAAAATAAGGCCTCTTTTTTTACCTTGGGTGGAGCCCCTCGTCCAGGGCCCCTCTGGCTATTGCGGCTCGCCGGGCCTGGTCAAGGGTGCTTCCCAAGTCCAGTTCGGAGAGTCGCGCCTCCCCCGATCAGTTGATGAGTCTGTCTTTGTTAGCGGTGAGACGGCGTCTACCGGACGCTGTGCGCACTGGTAGGTTATGTATTCGAGTGTCGGGGTGGAGATCGCACCACGGACATTTGTCGATGTGTCTTTCGGGAAATAAATGCCATTGTAGCTTAGCAGGTAAAGTGCCACGCTGCTATGCTCGAGATAATGGGTTTCATTCTCGGCCACAGCGTCCGCATTTCGATGAGGGGCGAAATGCAAAAAAAAAAACACCAGTGTGCCATAATTAAGGTGTGAGTTAATAAAAGCCCAATTTTTATATGTATTCTGGATATACCACTACGGCGTGCCTTAGGAACACATTGCAGTCTTAGTTAGGAAAAGCCCGGCACCCCCTAATTTTTCTGGCCCTCGTGTTAACGGGCTGCGTTTCGAAAGGCGTGTACATTCAGGGCCTGTACGGATTGTGAAAACAGGTTGTCTCTCGTACGGAAAAGTCACGATATGTAGCGAGTAAAGCTCTCATGATGGGTTGAAGCGAGTGCCGAATACCCACCGGTAGCAGTACTGGCGAACCAATCGCACTGACCTGTCCTGCGTGAACGCCTCGCACGGCGTAGGACAAAGTGGAGCCCTTTTTTCCCACCTGCTTATCACAGCGCACGGAAGTTACAAATGGTCCTCTAACATGACGACCACGCACCCAGTCGCATGCGAGACACGCACGAAGATTTAAGATTAGAGTAAAAATGCGGCACCCACTTTTCCACTTCGCTGTGATAACACGCGCGCGCGCTTCTCAGAGTTTCGCGTAACTTCCGCTACACTGCACGGCTTTAGTGAGACGATGTGTAGCCGCTGATGCTCCATTCGTGCGCCTCCCTCGCGCGAACTTTCTCCGTGGACTAGAGAGGGAACAAAAAGGAGCAAGAAGAAATACTTTCAGACTTCGGTAAATTTTTCCTCGAGCGGGCGGCAAACGCACCGCGCCGTTGTAGCAGCAGCAGGCAGCGTATACCTCCTTCGAGCAGCAGCACACCTGCAGCTTCTCCTTGCGCTAATGGAAAAAGCGCACTCCTACTGCTGCTGCTACTGCTGCTACAAAGGCCTGTTCCCCGCTGCTTCGGGAATGTCGCAACGTTGCAAGGGAAGCGAAGAAAAAGGTTGATAAGATTACTTCAATCTCCTTCTTACTTATACGCTCCGTCTCTGAAACGGCACTTCAAAGAGTGCGTCGATTTTTATTGGAAAGCCCACCTCGACAATGCTAATGTCTGCCCCTCTCTTTGTTCGTCTTGGTTGTCTCCCGGCCCATTGTTACAGATTACAGATGCGTGCCGTGCATGCCTCGATGAAGTAAGGAAACTTGTAAGGAATAGAATGGGAATTCAGAAGGTTAACGATGGCGTAAATATACGTGATGTGTAGGAGCAAGTGTCTCCTTTGTCCGTGTACAACGTGCACGTAGCGTTGGACGTACACAGTTAAGCGCACTTGCACCCCTCCTCGACTCCCGATAACAGACCCCATTTAACGCGTGTTGCGCAACGGCTGCGATCAGGAGAGCATAGCTATCGTATAGTAGACAATAGTCTATGTTATTTGGCATATCGCGACTGCGCGACTGGAAAGCACATTCTTCTGTGTGCAAGAACCATGGCGACATCGTAAAGACGAAGTTCGGAATACGTCCGAGTCTCACCGATGCTGAATGAGATACAAGTTGTCATCAGGACATTATCCATCCGTACTAACTCTGTACGCTTAGTATGCAACTCCAGATTTGCATTGTGTTTGTAGGGATCCCTTGTACTCATTAGCGAAAGAACCTACCGCTCTGTAGCTACAAGCGCAGGTATTAGTCATAGTCAGGATAGACCATTGGAAATGATAATAACAAGCCTAATGTAATACTGATGTAATGAACGAAACAACGAAAACTAAATATCTTAGTCGGTCAAAGGCATAGACATCACGTTGAAGAGGAGCACACACAAAGAATGAAGGGATGGGGATGCTTTCCAGCAAACCGACATCCATAACTTTGTCCTTGCAGAGGTGGTTATAGATAGTAGTTAAAAAGTCCTTCTCATAAAACATGTAACTCACATTGATACTCGCATTTCTACGCTCCCCAGTCGGCTAGCTGCACATTATTATCAGCAGATGCACTTCAATTATATGCGTTGCTGAAAGGTTACCTTTGGTTAGCGGCCTAGTGAACGGCATAAATAGATGAAATCAACCGCCATCGGTAAATGGCTTCACGAATGGATAGTTCATGTGAATCACACTCAAACATGTATCGTGTTTTTGTAGCGGAATATATGCATAATAAAAAATGAACGTGCGCTCTCGTTGACTTGCGAGCGATACGCTGTTTTGCACTGCTACAAAGGAATGTAGTAACTCAAGAGTAAAAAAACGCAAAAGAAAAAAAGAGGAAGCAGAAAGCCTTTAGAGATAGCTACAGCTTCAATGATGATGCGCGTGTTATCCTGATAATCCTGTGCGACAACGGACGGGCAGGTGCCGTTTACAGGAGCACAACCAGAAAATACCGAAAGGAACTGAGAGCTTCCTCGCAATTCATTATTTTCAATACGGATGCTCTCCAGCATTCGGCAGCATAGAGGTTCTAGCTAGGCATTACCAGGATAGCACGCGCAGCATCACTGAGGCTGCAGCTAACGCTCAAGGCAATTGCATGAGTAAAACTTCTGTTCCTTGAACTGACAAGGAAATCGATTACCTGAATTCTTCTACACATGTAACTTAGACATCAGTCTGTTTGGTTTTTTTCGCTGTTATTTTCCTGTTTTCTTGCCATTATCTTGGTTCCTGTTCACTTCCTCTCTTCATGCACAGGCGAATGAGCCGTGATCACGCACGCTATCTTTTATTTTTTCATAAATTTTGTTAAGAAATGATAGGTAGACGACAGAGCTAGTCCTCGTCGGTCCCTTGTCTTGTCTCCCGCGCTGTTTACGAAGCAGTATAAATACAATCAGCGCTGCGGCAAAATCGTGATAGTGGTTTTGAGCGTGTACGGTACTCCGGTAGGCGCAAAGGGGTGTAGGAATGTCGGGTGACCGGACGATGGTATTAACATCTTGGGCGCTTCGTGCAAGCACAATTATAGACACGTTAGTTTTCGTCTGGTGTTTTTTAGGGAAAAAATGATTAAAAAGGCAACTCGTTCGGAATTACGCCGCTGCAAGGAATTTACACCAGAAGTAGAATGCACCGTGTTTCTGCAATAGCAATTTTGTGCTTGCCTGGTTCATCTCGCTCCCGCCAGATGGAACAGCCTAGCCGGCCACTCAGGGGTTTTAGGCCTCTCACGTTTACAACTTCGGTGTTCTAGGTCACTCTAGCTTGCTTCGGTAATCCGGCTCAAACAACGGGGTCGTAATTGGCGCTCGCATTTCGGCTTATTTTGACCGATAGCTGGAGTCTCCGTAAAGCGGATATCGTGAGTAGCCAAGAACGAAGGTGAATTCGCGAGATATGGCCGTAAACGTGAAGCGTATCCGGCGAGTAGTTTACGTTGCGTGAAAGCAACACAACGTTACGCAAGTCTACGTTCCGTAAGTCTACGTTCCGTAAAGCAAGTGTACATTCCGTAAAGGTCAGCGCATGCGCAGGTTGTATCCGGTATTCCGGTAACGTGAAAGGTATACCGGCAAGCTAAAAACCTGCGACACGGACCATACGAGCAGTTGGTCTTCGAGGTTAGATATCTCCTCCATACTTCGTTAGAGAAAGGACACCACGTGACATTTCAGTGGCTGCCAAGTCACTGCGGCCTGATAGGCAATGAACACGCCGACAATGCTGCTCGATCAGCTCTTCAAGGCGACAGGATCGAGACGATACCCCTATCAAGGACCGATGCTGCTAGCCAACTCCGAGTGGCTGCACAAGAAATGACTTCCTCCACTTATAACACAGTAAGCAGACTGCACAACCACCACCGCCACTGCCCGACCAATCTGCGTCTTCAGACACCTACGGGACTACGCCGAAATGATGCCACTCTGCTTTGCCGTTTATGGCTAAGAGTGGCTTTCACAAAGTCATTCTCCTTTCGAATCCAAATGGCTGACAACCCGTTTTGTGACAACTGTGGTAGCGAGGAGACACTACAGCACATCTTCTGCGACTGTCCTCGCTACAATGCGCAGAGGAAATCCCTCGCCGTCGCTCTTGCTCGCATAGATCCTAGACCGATGACGGCAGGAACCATTCTGGAATGTCGTCCTGATAGGTCATCGCGGGTGAAGGCGACGAAGGCAGTGCTAAACTTCTTGAAGGCATCAGACCTGCACCGTCGCTTATAGACTAACGTCGTTATGATGACCGTGAAATGTGTGTGACTTTTTGTGCGTGCGTGCTCTCCCTCTCTCTCTCTCTCTATCTTTATATCTCCCCCATCCCTTCCCCCAGTGTAGGGTAGCATACCGGTCCTTCTAGACTGGTTAACATCCCTGCCTTTCCTTTCTCTCCTTCTCCTCCTCTATAAACCTCAACCTCTCCACAGCAAGCTGGTTAGAACAGAATGACGTTGTTTCTGTCTGAATGTGCGTGCGTTCCGTGCATACCTACGCACTTGACAGAAACGCAACAATTAGTTTTAAGATTACAGTATTTCTTAAAAGCTTTGTGTCACTAACAAGAAATGTAAACAAAAAGAGGATACGCCTATGTACAGTATACTTCCTGCTTGCTCTGTATTTTATTTATTTATTTATTTATTTATTTATTTATTTATTTATTTATTATTTATTTATTTATTTATTTATTTATTTATTTATTTATTTATTTATTTATTTATTTATTTATTTATTCATTCATTTATTTATTTATTTACAGTGCCTACAGCGCCCGCGTGGGGCATTAGTGTAGGGGGGAGATAACAACTTTGACATGCAGAACGGCGACAATCCCTTAACACTGAGGCGTGCATAAAAAATACAGATGCATAATAAAGCATCCAAGGATATTTATTTATCCTGTACTTATATAACTCACGTACAGCACAGCTGGCGCGAACAGGCAAATGGCATCGACAGCTGCCACGCGCTCACTTGATTTTTTTTAAAGCATAATGCAAAGTATTTGAGTACGGCACCATTTCGGGGCTTTGACGTCCAACTGTTTTCACCATTCTCAAGATCTCCATAGTCGACACAGCCGATGCAGAAGTGCTTAGCAAATATTGGCGCGCCGACTCTTGACAGCGCCACGTGCACACATTTTCGAGCCGTTTCAATCAAGACGAATCGCTCCATAAGTTCCACCGCACGTGCAGCGGGCAACCAGCGCCAAGGCACTTTGAAGAGCGTTCCCTTATCACATTAATAGCGACGCAAGTGCGACGACAAATTGAGACTTGATAAGTTCCAGACGACTTCAGCAAACCAGACCGCCGGCTTCGTGTGGCATTTATTCATCTGGATGTTTGGATCTGAATTGAACCCGCTATTTCAGTTCATCATCTCTAAAAAGCTTCGCTTACGTTCTGACTGCACGTTATACCAGCGATCTAATCCAGAATGTTTTTCGATCGTGAACGTTGTTTGCGATTGGCCGCTTGCATTGGGTAATATTATGTGCGTCACCGGGTTTCACCGACTTCTTTCTCTAACAAAATATTATCGTGCAAAAGCATTTTGCAAATACGGGCCCAAAACAGTTACAGTCAGCAGAGGTTCTCTCTCGCCTTATTGTGGATTACACACACACACACACACACACACACACACGGTAATCCATATTAAGGAGAGGGGCAACCTCTGCTGAATTTAACTGTCTTGGGCTCGCATTTGCCCTAAGACGCTAACGTCACGTCTTATCCCCTAAAGGAAAGAAGCTGACTTTTAAGGGCTGGTTTTTATTTGTTAGACACAATAATAATGAGAACTAACAGACAATAATGCCAAGGAAAGTATAGGGGATGATATTTGTAATAATTGGGATATAAATGTGAAGAAAGTAAAGTGGACGAAGAGATAACTTGCCGCCGGCAGGGACCGAACCTGCGACCTTCGAGTAACGCGTCCGATGCTCTACCACTGAGCTACGGCGGCGGTCATTCCCCCGTCCACTTTATAGGGTATATATGTGCATTTAAACCTAGGAGTGTTAGTCAGCGCCGAATGTGCTTGTATTGGATAGCAAACCAGCACCTTTCTCTCTAAAGAAAACACAAAAGCTTTACACTTGTGACTAGCTCTATAGGGCTGTGAAATTCCTGCTCATTTAATACTTCTGAAGCCCGTATCATTTCATGGCAACTCGGCCCATCGGGCCATCTGTAAGCGCTGATGTTTTATCGAGCCAAATGCAAAGGTGGTGATTGTTTCGGCGAGTGCTCCATTTCTCGCTGCAGAAGAATAGCAAGCCGGGCGGGGCGGTGCGCGTGCATGGCGTGGGAACCGGGCGAACAGGCGACGACAGAGAAATCGAGAGGGCTAGTCTCTGCGGACGGTTAATTACTTACGTCATAGACTGTCCTTGTGAATGGGCGCTTCATGCAGACTCGCATGCATAAACAAACGGTAAGAACGAGAGATTGCACAGAGGTGGCATATTGTGACTTGCTTAGTTATAGTTAAGGTTCCTTTAAGTTGAATGCGTTTCTTCCGAGCCGAGATATGCATAACATCATGTCCGTTCGCTTTGCTTCTGCTGCTCTTGGGGTTGTATGTAGCGACAGTATGTTCACTGCGCAGCGCCTCACATTAACCATGGAGCGGGTGTAGTTATAAAATCAGAAAAAGTCCGGAATTAAATAGTCTCGTTCACTTATTATGTACTAATATTTACAACGTACGAATGTATAAATAACATGACTGATAGATCGGGACATAATAACATGAAATGCTCGTCAGTTGCGTCACGATCACCGATAATACTCGCATCGGATATCCGGGCATGAGCCGTATGTAGAAAGGAGAACGATGGACACAAACACAGACTGGAACAAATAAATAAACAAGCAAACAAATAAATATGCAAACAAACAAAACAATAACGAAAGAACGCAATCAATTGTGGCTCATACCCGCAATGGAATGCTGAAGGCCCCGCCACGGTGGTCTAGTGGTTATGGCGCTCGACTGCTGACCCGAAGGTCGCGGGATCGAATCCCGGCCGCGGCGGCTGCATTTTCGATGGAGGCGAAAATGTTTGACGCCCGTGTACTTAGATTTATGTGAACGTTAAAGAACCCCCGGTGGTCGAATTTTCCGGAGCCCTCCACTACGGCGTCTCTCATAATCATATCCTGGTTTTGGGACGTTAAACCCGAGATGTTATTTAATGCTGAAGAGGTCATTACCGGGCTGCGTGTCAACTAGTATTCCACTATCTCCGGCACCAGCGCGCAATTCGTGCTCACAGACAACAGACAATGACACGAAAAATTTCGACCAACTTAGCACTAACTGCTTCGCCGTGAAAGCTGTATGGAAATTCGAGTCACGTGGATTTTCGTATTTCAGCAGCGATGTGTGTATTCCTTGTGGGAAGACAGTTAGGCATATTATATTATCAATTTTTTCTAAGATAGTTTCCCGATATTCTTCTGCTATGGTATACGTGCAAAAATTTTCTCTCGTTAACCGGTAATTGGGATATGATGTTCCGTCCTGACCCTCCGAGATCGTTTGTCTAATTATGCTGTATATGTCAATGCCACAATATTTTCACCGCGCAATACACGCTCGCTGTTCTATAACAAGAGTTTTCGGAAGAGTTACAACCAACATAATTAGGCACCGTTATCCACAGCACTTTCAAGCTTGGTGTATTTGAAACGAACTAGCTGATCTATACGGAAGGCGGCAAAACCACCGGATACTGTAGTGCTATAGCCTCGAGCATCGACTCAAACGCGGCGTTACGTTTCCGTATGTTTAGTCGCTTCTGATAACTACCGCAGCGAACGCCGGAGGGCAAGCACAAGAGGAAAAGTTGCAGCGGTGGTTGTGCGTGCATCGTCGCTCTATTTCCTCGAGCGACACAGTATGTAGCACTTCCTTTGTCAGCCACTTTATGACCATGTGTCACGGTGGTAGTATGTGATTCTCGCGACTTCTCGTCGCGGGCGCGCGGTTCGACGCCTTGGAGCACGCCGTCTCCTATAGTATACTGCATATGGTATGCGGACGTGCCGAAAACGTCTGTAGGGCCGCATATAGCGCCAAGTACTGCGGGAGCCTACGAGTGGTGCGCGCGAAACGAACTGCGCGCTCATGCGTAGCGGCTGTATGGGGGTGGAGGATCGCCACCTCTGTTCGCACGGGCCACTGCAGGAATCGGCGTCCAACAACAGGCCTGTGAGCCGAGAGAACCACGGCGGACGCTGTTTGGCAGGCGCGTCCCGCGCGCGACGTTTTCGCGCGCGGGCCGCTGCGCGCGTGTGTATAATATGCTCCGCCGGGGACCCGTTATCCTTGTCCCCGCGGCGCTGGGTGCCCAATGCGGCCCGCTGCGCTCGCAGGCGTGAGAACGACGGCGCTGCTCCAAAGACGCGGAGCAAATAACGTTCGCCGCACCTATCGGCACCGGCCCCCGCCCACTCCGAGAATACCGAGCGGTGCGTCCTTCGCTCTCCCGAGGAAGAAACGGACCGTCGCAAATACCCAACGCAGATGCCTGCCGTCCGTTGCACGCCTGGGGCGGCCGGGTCAGTTTGCTTACGTCTTCCGCGTCGCTTGCGCGTGCAGGTGGCGCGAAATGTTGTGCGTGTGGCCGAGTGGAAACGTGAAGTCTCTTCATAGTCAACACGGGTTTGTTCGTGACCGAGAAAAAGTTACTTTCTTCCTTTCTTCTCTTACTCCTCATTTTCTATGGCTGTGCACATATTACGGGGTGCCAACTTTTGCGTCACGTAGCCTCTGCCTACTGACATAAATTCTGCAGCCGTTTACAAGCGTTCAAAAGTCTTTGTTTCAAAAGCTCATGATTCAAAAGTGCAGGAACGACCACCGGCTTGTCACCGGAAACATTATCTGGGCTACAAAACCCTAACCAAGCACTTCAGCTAAACGTACGATTCCTCCGCCGCCTCACACGCCTTCCATTGTCGTTTCATTTTTTTCTGTTTTTTTAATGTTTGCAGCAAGCAAGCAACATGTTCCTGCCTTCCTTTATAACTGGAACTTTGAGTGCCTTTGGGGATGCTTGGGACTGCGGCAAATTCTCATGTCGCTGCCCCGTGAGCGGTAGAAGATAACACTGCATAAGAGGAGGGCGCGTGCCAGCACTTTCACGGACGTTTGCTGCAGTACGCACTCCTTTCACCTTGCAGCCATTTTGTTCGCATTCATCTCCACACGCGGCACTATTTTCGCCCTAGTTTCGCGACTTCGCCTTCAGTTGCATAGTAACTTTTTTTTTTCTTACCTTTTTCTTGTCGCGTCGGGCGGGCAAATTAGCGACTTTCAGGAGCCGCAACGAAAATGAAGCCTTAACAACAAGCAAAAACGCGACGTATTCTACTTCGTGAAAGCACGCTCGAGAAGGTTGCGCAGCATGCTCTATTATAAATCGGTCGCTTGGAAGAGGTAGAATGCAGTTCGGCTGCGAGGCTTCTCTTTCGGTGTTCAGCACCTGTGCCATGCCGCGCGCAAAGAAGAATCCGAGGCTTATCTACCAGAAATATACGGCATGGCAAAGAAAATGAGGCGCGAGGGCAGCGATCCGTGAGGCAGCGAGTCGCGAGCCCCTTTGATTCGCTATGGCGCTTGGCAGGGCCGTGCATGCGGGCCGAATGTGCCCACCGGAGTCCTCGGCTGCTGACAGCCACTTGACAGTCCGTTCGCTCGCGCGAAGCACTTGAGAAATTATTGGTCCTTGGAAAAAAGGCACGACAAAAGGGACTTCTCGGCGCGACAGGCGCTGGAGGAGAATGTGGTGACCTTCGCTATATATGTCAAGAACTGACGTGACCGCAAAGCCAGCGTAACTGCTCTGGACGTCGACGGCGTCCGTTTCGCTGAATTTTTTTTAACGTGCACTGGCGTGGTCACATTTTCTCGATTTAGATCTTTCTTTTTTTTTTAAATCTTTGATTAAGTGACGCCAAGTGATGCTTCACGTGCATAAGCTTAGCGTTATTGCCGCCTTGGTGACGTTTCTGTCAGGCACAGCTGTGGCTGCATGCATTTCGGACGCTTCGTAAATGCATTACCAGGTCACATTTTGTCCGGCGTGCGCAGACTGCGCAATTGCGCCCACGTTGCCGCGCCATGAGTAGCATGGGAAATGTTTAGGCCTGTCACAGCTGATGCATCTGGCTGTACACCACTCGCGAAATCACTTAGAAAATAAACAAGTTAGAACGGGACGCGATTGAAAACTAACAAAAGTTAGTGTTACGTCACACTTTCTCGTTGTGCAAGAAGCCCGCCGCGGGATGACGGCGAGTTATAGGTCCACGTCACGGGTTTCGTTGTGCGAAAATGGCACCGTGTAACGCCTCCTGCACCCTTCAGACAACAATGTCACTCGTTTTGACAGATGAAAGGGAAAATACGTAATCCAAGCAAGATCAGACCGATGGGACGTCTGCCTCGAGTCGTTTTTTTTAAATAAGCGTACTTAAGGAGAGGTTGGTGCCTATGTGCGGCGCCGGCTACTCCTCTTATTATCTTGCATAACAGTTCTCGTCGTAAAGTAGTGCACATTCGCAAAACTACACAAGTAGGCCCATGGAATAACACTCACGCACTTACACCCAATACTTCAATACAAGCGAATGTTCACTCAATGGAAGCGTTCACAGAACATAAATGTTCACACAACCGAAATGTCCATACGTAACAGACGAGTTGACCAAGATGATCACGCAGCAGACACTGAACACTTGCAAATTGTATCTTAGAACCTTGCTTTCGATCACCTGTTTTTGGAATCAACTCTTCCAAATACCTGAGTCAACAGGCCAAAGTATAATACTGTTTTTAGGGCTGAGGGGAGGGGACGCAGTAATGTTGATATTGGTAGGATGATCCATGAAAGATAACTAACTTTATTCAAACAGCTAGCCGATCACGAAGGGCATCGTGCATGGTGCATTGACGTGGTATGAGAATAAAAAAAAAAATTAGCTTGATCACCTAAGGACGGCACCAATCCCATTTAATCTCTTCTACACGGCCCCTCCTCCTCCTCCCAAAGAACAGAAAGGAAGAAAGAAGAGGAAAAATATTTCGGTAAAGTAAACTGTTTGTATGTGTGTGTGGTTGGTATAGGGATCAAAGTAAGGACAGTATAAGAACATCTTGTGTCCAGCCAAATTCAAGAGTGCTCGATTCTGGCAACACATGCAGTTAAATTGGGCAAGCTTGTCAGAAACAATATAAAACAAGTAGAACAAAGCTGCCAATGCGTGCAGTGTCTCTTCCTATGTGTCCTCGTCTACACCAGCGCTAAGAAACTGCCTTTCCATTATGCACCAACAAGCCCACATCGCTACGCTCGTAGCCAATATCTTGACATCGGCCGCGGCATGTCATCGGCGACATAGCTGTCGGTGCGCAGAATGATAACCCACTGAGAGGAGCTTACGTTGCGGAGGCTTCGTGCCGGGATTGCGCTTACCCCATCTGTGATTACACTCTGGGCGCGACTTTATCCGCGGCCGATATGGTACATCGTGCCCATTTTGTGACGCCCAATCCGCGATGTCACTGCCACACACTTGGTATGCACTTGCACAGGCCTACAATTAAGCCGTCTTCGCCACCTCCGTGCAACGAACCTCAGGCCTGGCCGGCCACTCGACCTCGACCGCTGGATCCATGGACCTTACCACCGTTCACTGTTAGACTTTATACACAAATCATTTTATTTTTGATACCGCGAATTACCCAAGGGCAGGCTTTCGAAATTAAAAAAAAAAAAACTATCAGTTAGGGAGCTTGTGTACTAGCTTAGGTGGTACTGGCGGGCTTGTTTTTTTTTTCTCTATATGGTCTTGAGAACAGCAGTGCAAAATTTGGAGAAAACGGACAAACAAACAATAGTGCACACAACACAGGCGCTCTGCGCTGCTGTTGTCACGACTGCGTATGAGATAACATGCGCAATAACTGATCATAAACTACGCGACAGATAAGTGGGCGCTCAGAGCTCCTCTTGACAATGCAAAGATGCGGTCAATACAAGATTAAAAAAATAGAACAATAAAGAAAGAATAATAATATCTCCAGTTTAACGTCCAGAAACCACTATATGATTATGAGAGACATCGTAGTGGAGGGCTCCGGAAATTTCGACCACCTGGGGTCCTTTAACGTGCTCCCAAATCGAAGTACACGGTCCTCAAACATTTTCGCCTCCATCGAAAATGCAGCCGCCGCGGCTGGGATTCGATTCCGCGACCTTCGGGTCAGCAGTCGAGCGCCATAACCACTAGACCACCGTGGCGGGGCCATATAAAGAAAGAAGTGTCTGCGTTCGTGACATGGAAGTAAAGCGGGCAACCTGCTGAGAAGGTGTTGACAATGCCGGAAAGCCGCGCGCTTCTTTCGACAGCTCCTGCGGGTTGTCGTCGCAAAACGCCGTACAGAACTGATTCTTGCTGCTTTTACGCAGCACAGTCGTGAGATGACAAGGACCATAGCATCGCTTGAACACGGAGGAAGCATCTCTAGCGGCAGCTTACTGCCCCGTCGCACAGGACGCGAGTGTAACCGCAAGCATTTCCTCACGTCAAGCGATGACAAAGAGCAATGGAGTGAGCCGTGCTTGCCCTCGGGGCCCCGAGAACAAGAGATGTCGAGTCGAGGGTTAAACGCTTTAACAACGTCGCTGTACGACACGTGTAAGTCGTGAGGTCTCGGGTGAAGACTTCTGAAACAACTGTCGCGGACGTGACTTCTTTACCCGAATTCTTTCGCCCGGGACGTCCTCTTTCGTGAGTGGTCGTGGTGTCACGCAAACAAAGAAAAAAAGAAAAAAATATAAAAGAAAGCTTTAAAAAGTATATATCTTGCGGCATGCATTTTCGCGGTCTAAGTATCTCTCGTTTCTGGCTGTACGAAAGCGGCAGCTCAGTCTGAACATTGTTTATCATTTCGATCATATCATTCGTGGGCAACAAACACTAACAGCTAATTAGCGCCTCTTCAAGCGTGATTACACTGTACGCTGAGTGTGGTGTAGGTGCCAGTTATTGCCCATTAGATTTACTCGTATTACTGCACTGTGCTTCAGCTGTTGCTAACGGCCACTAGTACGCGAGGTGTCTAAGCAGCGGCTAAACGTAACGTACGCTTAACTATCAAACAGAATAGCCAAGCTATACGAAGCTGTATCCGACACGACGTGCTATGCGCTCAAAAGTGAGAGGGGTTGCCACTGTATGAAGCATGCTGCATGCAGTCTGTCGTGCGTGAACTCGGGCGCGGAAGCGAAACATACAGGTATATTATTTTCAATATGTGACTGGTTTCTCTAACTTCTAAATTTACGTGAAACCCAACTAATCGAAACAAGTAATGACGTATATTATAAATCGACCGTCGTCGAGTAGGTCGAGTCCCCTCTGTTTTGGGCTACATGCATACCTGTTGCTTTAATGTTCTCCACAGAGAGAACCCCCTTCACCAAACTGACAACATATTTTAAGACTGGTATATGCCGTTTATTATGACATTCAAGTAGGTAATCAGCGAGGAAATTTTACTATGGGGCGTTTTAACACTGCTCTTCGCCACTTGATGGGACTGAGTCATTTACCATGTCTCGTCCATATTAAAAATGACGTCGCTCTATGCCATCACTGACACACGCACGACGGACGGGCATTCATACATGTATGTGGTCTGTTACCAACTAGCTCAGCTTTCTGTTATTTTACGTTTTGCTGGAAAGGCAAGTCTTGTTGTTCGTAAAACTTTCTTGGGGGGCTAGTTTTAGTTTCGCATGATATTTGTTCATTGTTTTTTTACAATTGCGTGCACTTCCAGGCAGTCTTCGTAACGTTGGGCCAGCTTTATTATTCCATCTACATTGAAGTTCACCACTCGGGCATTGAACCAATTTACAAACGAGGGCCTTGAAACCTTCCTTAAAGTTCCGGTGAAAGAAAACGGCTCCACTGCAGGGACTATTTCTTTTTGTTCCTGCGTTAGTGCAGTATATGAACAGTTCGTCGACAGCATGCAAAACCAAATCATATCTGTTTTGTCAAATAGCGGTCTAAAAGCGGTCGTCCCCGAGACATTCCTCCCCGTCTGAATAAGAGACCTACCACATCGCTCTTCATCACGCGCACTTGGGCTGCCATGTTTAAAGTTTTGACGCCATTGTATTACATTTCCTTCACTCATCCCTGTAAATCTCTAAATTAGAATTTCGGCCTTTAACGATCCTTTCGCATAGGCTGTCCTCTGCGTTCGCCGACAAGCTGATAATTACTGGATCCCAAAAATGCCCTTAGTAGATGCAGAAGGAAGGAATACATGGCTCTGCATATGTATACGTCGTTTTTCCGACCCTCCAATGGCTAAATATAACCAAACGGCCATTACTTTCTGAACTGGGGTTATAAAGTTCATGCAGTGATGCGTAAATGCGTGATATGCTTGAATTATTTTCTTCGTTACATTCAAGGACCTAATTTTTTTTTTACCAGTAGTCCACTCTATTTCTTACGATGGCGTTCCAACGTTTAAATCCCGCTCAATTTTTTTCTGTTGCCTCGATAATGCCGGTGGCTCCGCGACTTGCCTTGCTGGCGTAATTCACCACATATTGCGCAAAGGCACGTGAACACACATTACGACAGGGTCTCTCTTTTTTCGACCAGGAGGCCTGTTGACCCACCCCGGATAACGTGAGCCCTATGGTGCAATGTGGCTAATTTTCGCCAATGTTGGCGTTAATTACGCCCGTACCATTAATTTTGTCTACCCTGGGATTAATTTTCGCTTTTTGTCTCGTTGGTACCTACATTTTAATACCTTTGCGACTAATTGCAACGCTGAAGGTGCGTAAAGGCCATTTTGACCATTGGTCCTACGCACGGTGTATTGCACTAAGGCGGGTGAACTCGCCAAGGTAGACATACTCCTTAAAAAAAAAAGAAAGAATTCGGGAGGGGCGAAGCATGTAGGGAAGGGTGTTTCAGCACCACTAACGTGAAACCTGTGCAGGGGCGAAGCATTGAGACCCGCAGTCCGCCTTTAGTTAACGTGCACGCTGTGAATCTTTATTGTTCAATTACGCACAAGAGAAACCTCCCACCAGCACTACGTTGCAGGTCAATATCCAGTGTCTATATATACGGGGTGGCCGGTGAACGGTTGTGCAGCGCGAGTAGTCGGTTTTTTCAATCAAGAAACTCGCTAGCAGACGCTGCCTGCGTCGGCGTTGTCTCTCGCGGGCGAGGGCGCGTTCTCGTTCCTTGCGAGCTGGTAGTTCAGCGTTCATCGCAGAAAGACCGTTTCCATAGTCAACGCGCGCCGTTCGCTCTCTCTCTCTCGCCACACGGCGAGCGCTGAGGCGGTGGCGTCCTCTCTTGCGCTCAAGCAAATGGACCGTCACGACAGCAGACGACGATGCACGCCTACACGCCGAGACCCTAAGGTGCTTCGCCCCTAAAAATAAAGAACAACACGGCGAAGCCCATTTGTATGCGACACTCCGAGTATCGCAAGCGCGCAGCATGCACTTGTCTGGGCCTAAAGGAGCGCATTCGTGGTGTTTGAAGATGAAGTAAAGCAAATAAGTTTTTGAAGAATTGAGAGGTCTTGCCCAGCTCCTCGAAAGAGGCACGTTGAATAGCCTAAAGGAAAATGTTTTCTTATCGGTTCACTTTGTATTGGTGCATGCGCACCTCGCAGGGAATACAGGTATTTACATCTTCAGCTTGTGTGTCTGGATATGTGTGACGCGAGACGACGAAGCCAAAATCGATCCGTCGTGTCCACCATCGGCACAAGTGTGACAGATGAACCTTTTCTTAAGCAAGGCACGTTGTTGGGCCAGTCGGCTCATAGTTTTAAGAGGTTTCAAACTGCGCGATGAATATGGGACGAAAACTGGAACACATACACTGCGCTTGTGTGGGTGTATCTGTTCCTGTTTTCGTCCCATATCCATCGCACAGTTTAAAACCTCTTTAAAACCTTTTCTTGCTTCCTCAACCCGAATCGACCGCTCTACAACAATACGTAACCGTACTCAGACGGCTAGCAATACGAAAGCAGCCCGATAATTGCGAATTTGAGGCCACTGAGTGGATGTCAGGTGTTCTGGGGAAAAAACAAAGAAAACAGACAATTGTCTTCCGTTTAGAGAGACCGGTGAGGAGTACAGTACCCGTTTCTATATATACTTACGTACGTCTCCACTGCGGTAATGCCGTTTAAATGAGGGCGAAAGTGCACCCGCTTCCATAGGTTTATCGAAGAAGAAAGAAACAAAATTTGTAGATATCTGTGCAACGTCCAAAGGCACATAGACAGCGAGCAGTTGCCAGCGGCACTTGATTTGTTTCACGACGTTGCTGGTTTGCGACTGGTGCAGCTTATGACCTAGCGCATAGAGTTTCCTACCATTACCTAGAGGGAATTCTGATGCTACGATCGTTCAGCACCATGAGAATGATGGGTGGTACACGGATTTGCCTAACCTTCGTGCTTATACGGCTTCGAACGCACTTGTGGCTTTGTTTATTGCTCTGATCTGGCGTTCGTTTCGGATAAAAGAATGGACTCTTGTGAACCTCGTGACCAGATTTGAATTGGTGAGCCTAAAAAGGTTAAAGTGGTGAAGTGGAATTGCTGAACTTCCTCTTGCGAACAAAGCGGATGCAGGCGTCGCGGAGCCAAACGGAGCCGAAAGAACGAAGTTTAAATCCGTGTACTATACCCATCATTCCCATGCTGGCTAAAGAGCCATGCGTTGCAGCTCCCATAGACACTAGCGCCACAGTTCCCTCTAGTGTATGTATAAGGAACTCTATGACTCAACGTGTGCTAGTGCTTGCCTATTTATTATCGCTAAATAAAGGACGAAGAGAGTGCCTCGACAACCGTGGTTAAGAGCCTATAACTTATGAGGGTTGAAGACTTTTGTATGCTGCGGCGCGAACCACAACGGGAGCTCCATAAGTTGCAGTCGCTGCATTTGTGAATTGCGCTTCGTTGACGTTTACGGGCAGCGCTCACACGGAGCGCCAATGTCGCTGTCGCGCGGTGTCGATGCGGTGTCGATGCGCTGTCGATGCGGTGCTTTTGCGGTGCCCTATATTTCCTCCTTGCATTTGTATTTCATTTGTCGCCACTTTAAGAAGGCATGCTGAGAATTTCGCCGTGACCTCATCAACTGAAGAACTTCATAAAACATTTAAAGTTCGGGAAAGCGTGTAAAGCGACAGCATACAATCGAGGAAACGGCGTGCTTCTCGGATGGCGCAGCTAATGCATTCCGCATTAATGCCCATCAAGGTTTAAAGCAGGAGTCTCACCAGGATACTTAGAAGAAGTTAGCAAATACCAACTTGCCTATGGCAATACGTACTTCTGCACTTTGAAGAACACCAAGCAAGTAACAAAGTAGCGCACGGAGGGATAAGACGGAAGTGTTTTTATTTTTATTTTTTGCTGTCATTTATTCCTTATACGCCTTGAGGGAAATCCTAAAAAAATGAATAAATAAACAGGAACAGCCACGTGATGATCAATACTAAATTGGCAATAAGCTTAAAAGACATAAGAGCCAACACGTACATTTTACGCCGTACATTATGCACGAAGAGATGCGAGAAGGTATTCCTGCTGCCTTAGACGCCATCTTGACAACTTAAAAGCTCATTAGAGGCAAGTGCGAGAACTTGGTGCTTGTGTGCGCGTAACACGCGCACGCACATATACGCGCGTATGTGGCGTATTTTTTTCCTTTTTCTCTCGTATGCCGGCTTCCATGGTATATCGTCTTTCAGTGAGAAATTGGCGTACAAAAAATCCCTGCAGCAAGCGTTTAAACTTGTTGTACGAATAAACAGAGTCGAATTGCGTCGGCACGTGGAGCTTCTCGCGGCATCTCCGAATAGGGACGTAGCCAGGATTTTAATTCGGCTGGTTTCGGCGTCCGACCCCTTGGGTGTATATCCGTGTGTCTGTTTGTACGCGCGCGCGCGCGTAGATACACACATGCAACTTTTCTCGCACAAGGTGCAGGTTGTTCGAAAATGATAGTCTTTCTCAATTACGGCTCGATGTTTTGCAAGTTCGTCGCGGTATCGCTAACGCAGAGAGCGTCTACTCAAAAGTGGCATTTGCGCCCTTTTTTTTACCATCTTATACGTCCTGGTTTGTGATAATGCCGCGTCATTTATAAGCGAGCTAATGGACTCTTTTACGCTTCAAAATTAAAGTTAAATAAAAAAACACAACTGGGCGAGTACGTTTACCTCGGCCTCAGGCTCGGATATAAGACGGTCCCTCTGTATTTCTAACGCACAAGCAATAAAAAGACCGTCCACTGGTCGCAAGGAAACTGGCACACGCATACAAGTGCGCCACGCGTATTGCCACACGTACTCACACACCCACAAAGAGAGAGAGAGAGGAGGAGGAGGAGGAGGACGATGATGTCGGCAGAGTGGCGCGCATTGTGCGCTAATCGCAACCGCCCGGCCGAGCGTGCTCGCTCGGCCGTCCCGAGCATTTCGGTGCAGGCCGACGGGCTTCTTCGGATAGCCGGCAAAATATCCGGCCTGTGAGCGCGCCCACTCGCACACACAGACACACGCACTGTTCAGCTATAAAGCACTGGCCGCCCTGTTACGCCACACTTATCAACGCCCACTTCTTCCGCGGTGAGCACAGGACGGCGCTTGTCGAGACTGCAAGCGAAACCGAGCGCTGTACGAGGTATACTTTTCGAAACTCGAGCCTTACTTGAACCAGCTAGGTGTGGATGAAAAATTTTCTTTCTTCTCCTGGACACTCCAGACACGTACATTACGGCGTTATTCTTTGTTCTTGGTCGCGATAGTATTTTTTTTTCGGGCACCAATTAAAGGCCACTGGACAGCGAAAACGCACGTTCGTCTCGACGCTGTAGCTCTTGTTTAATTTTACGCCCAAATGGCTTCGAGGAAGAACCGCGACGGCGTCATCAAGCGTGAAATCCGAGGGTTTTGTTGAGCAAGAGAAAAGAAATACTAAACTGTCGCGGCAACCGGCAATCAACCCCGTTCTCCAAACCGCCTTCGCATTCTCGCCGGTGCTCCACTCTTAAGAATTAAGCATAAGAAAACTGCCCACGCTGAACACAGTAATTATATCGGTTTCCGCGCATTAGACGGCATCGTTGTGCGCGTAGTTACCGCAGCGCGAACGAAACGGGCCTCTACGCGTACACGACCGAAATGGCGCTTCCTGCACTTCAGAAGAATAAAACCACTTCACAAACACATACGCCCCCCCCCCCCCTTCCTCCCCCCTCTCCCACGCACACACACAAAAGGAATATATGTGACAACTCGATCGCGTCGCACCTGACTAACGCTAAAGAGGTGTCCGCAGACACTATAGCGACGGCGGTGACGTCAATGCAAGGCACAGTTGCCAAGTTAAATACACGCGCATACTCATCCGTGGAAATGCGCTCAGATATTTATGCGAATGTTTCGCGTTCTAGTAACTATAACCCTCTTTGAAGAGGGGCTCTAAGATGAGTATAGTGAGCGCCAGTACCACTGGGGGAAGCACATTTCGCATTGCTGTAAGCTATACAGTCGCTATGCATGCTCAGCAGTATATGAATGTAGCTTCACTGACGCCGGTATCTATAACGGTGAGATTAAATCCTCGCGTCTGTATACGAAGCTATGTACGCATGAAGTCGGATGGGTACTTTCAGTACCAAAAAGAATGCTGGGAGCGACGCTTCTGTTGAATAGATAGCGAAATATAAACACTATTGTTCTCGACCTGACAAGCAGTAACCTTTAGCCGTTTGCGTATGAGAAACGGCGCAGTGAATACTCCCGACGATGTTATCAGACGAAGCGGGGATATAATACTTAATAAAGAACAATCGGTGAATTTTGTATTGGGAAGTTTTAAGGTGAACGCCTTAGAAGCCGCATCGAACGCGATAATTGACCATCGGCGTCGACCGTCGTCTGGCGGTGTCGGTGACGACACGAGTGATGCAAGAAATCATCATCACGTGATGACGTAATCACACGACGCCATTATGACGTCACATATCACCAAAATTTGTGATATCGTTATGACCTCACACAACATGACGTCACAAGATGAAGTCATCACATGACATCGTCGTTTGGTCAAAAGTGGGCCAATCAGGAAGGCAGTGCAAAACCACGTCAGCTGCAAAAAGCTTCAATGCCATCGATCCTGGAGGCAGGGCAAAACCACGTTAGGTGCAGAGAGATTTCGGAGGAGGGCGGAAAGAAGAAGATGGCGTTCGCCTTCGAGTCGTCTTAGGCGAATGCATAAGGGACCCTAAGAATATTTTGCTTCCCTATAAGGACAGATGACACACGTATACACACCTGTACTGCAGGATGTGTGACCAGGGCGCCTTGATGCCAACGTTCCTTCGTGCAGGGTGGTGACACCCATTTACTGCGCCGCCGCCATATTGGGTCAAACAGTGGAGCTATCGCGTGGTGTGATGTTGCCCTATATTGGGTCAAACAGTGGGCGCTGTCACCACCCTGTACGAAGGAACGCTGGCATCGAGGCGCCCTAGTGTGACGTCTGCACGCTGCCAACAACGAGACGAAAACAAACAAATAAGCGAACAAAAATATAGCAATCGCAAGGTTGGCGGAATTAGGAATTTAAGCTGCTCTGTAGAAATAGGCAAATGATAAAATTACTGATACTCGTGTTTATCCGTATCTCCAGATATACAGAACAATCCGCGCTCGGGAATAAAAAAAAAACAACAACAACAACAACAAAAAAGGTGTGGAGTTTAACGCGCCGAAACCTCGATATAATCGTGAACCTCGCTCGCTTTAGTGGGGGCTCCGCATTGTTTCGGACCACCTCGTTTCCCAGACCCTAACACGTGCGTTTTTGTATTTCGCCTCCATCTGAATTCCTCTTCCGTGGGCGGGAATCGAACTTGCATCCTCGAGCTTAGTAGAACAACACCTTAGCTTTTAATTAGGCTACCGTAGGACGGGTTGGCACTCGGGAGAAACCAGCCCAGTGCTAGTTATATGTTAGAGAACCTCGCTCTTTCTTTGAATTGTTTATGATTACCTGCTTGTCCCGCGCGATCCTAAGGATATAACTGTAAATTGGCTCACTGTTGCAAAGCCCGTGCGAGCTAAAGCAAGTATTGTACTAAAAAGGCTGCGTCAGAGGTTTCCAACATTGCAATTGCATCCAATAAATTAAATGAAACAATTACTGCTCACGAAGATGAAGGAAAACACCCTGCTGTAACAAACAGCCATCACATGACATGAAGGGGAACACGCAGGTCGTATTTCGCACTGCCGTTTCTCCTTTTTTTTTCTGACTTGCAGATAATGTTCCGGTCACATTCTCCTCTTAACCGCCGTATTCTGTAATACAAGATGCTCGAACGCGCTTTGGCCAATGTTATACTTTAAGACGAAACAAGGCCTGTACTCACGGAACGTTGTGTTACGCCCTCTATTAACATTATATACCAGGGGGTGTGATGCAGTCCAGCAGCATGAAAAGTGAGAAGGAAAGAGAAAAAAACGCGCGACATGTTCCACGTGCATGCAAAGAAAGTGTTATGATATTCTACCGAGGCTTTAAAAGGCTGGCAAAGAGTACACGAGGCGCACGGCCAAGCAACTCTTGCGACTTGAAGAGTGTAAGTGGCATTACTCCAACTCCACGTCAACGCTGTGCAATTCCTCGCCACTGCGTGAACGAGACTGCATTGTGGTCACCAAAGCCGTCTCGGTTCATTCACTTTAAAAGGGGCCCGCCCCCATGTAATAGGCGAAATGTGCACTGGCATGAAACTAAACTTCCGCGAAACCCGAGAAATTCAGCTTTTTCTTCAACTTTAGCTTTTCCCGGTATACTGTTTCATAGGCGTCTCAAAAAATTGGAAATGAATGATTTCTTATTTATTTTTTTCGAGTAAGAAGTACCATGTAGCGGCGTCTTTCCAGTTTGCGTGTCGAGAATCGTATGCATAGACAGAAAAGAGTGCATGCGCGAGACCGCAACCGCCATCGAGGCAAGTGGGGCTTTTCAATCTTCGTCCGGTAACGCGACCCCACGCCTTCTATGTAGGCCATTGCAGACATTGCCTCTGGTCGGTGGCTGTCGCAGATACACGCCGAGAACCACTCTGTTGATTCTCCATCGGGCAAAGGCACCACAGGAGAGGATACGAACGAAAGGGAAACGCCCGGAAGAAGTCAGCCGGACGAAAGATTCTGTTTGCTACCCTACACTGAGGAGGTGTGGGCGGCGGAAGGCACTAGAACGAGAAAAACTAAATCATAAAGAGATAGAAACAAAGCACTTCCACATTGTCACAGCACAGGAAGACGCTTGTGATATGGCGATAAAGGATGACAACCGTCCGTGTTCGTTTTTAACTGCGGAGCAGTTAAAGGGACCGCCCTGTCTCCGTCTCGTGTCTCGCGTTGGCGTCGCGCATGTCCCACGATTGATACACATAAGTCGAGCAGGCAGCACGTTTGGAACGCTCAACGCTTGCTTGCCCGTGAACGCCAGCGTCGCCGAAGGGCTAATGACAGCGAAACGCCAGCGTCGGTGATTACACGCACGGCGCTCGGAACCGCAAACATCGGAAAAACTGTTGAAAGGAGACCACAGAACAGAAAACAGATAATCGCAGAACAAATCAGACAATTACAGGGAAAGAGCAGAAAAGGATAGAAAATATCACATAATCACACGAAAAGCACAGAAACGAGCACGACAGAGCAGATAAACACAAGAAGAGAACTGAAACGAACGGAAAACAGCAGGTAAACACAAGGGAAACAGAGGCGAACCAATACTCCGCAGTTCGTACAGCTTTCACTTGGCCAGGAAATGGCTCACACTTGTTTATCAATTTTAGTTGTAAACAATCGCGAAATGAGCCGCTCGCTACACATGCGCATATAGCCTACACACCGAACAAGAGTCAAGAAAGCGTTGTACCAAACAGCGACACAGTCTTTTCAAGCCACCAGAACACAGACGCCGTTCTCGTCTTAGAATCGTCACTGTTCCACTAGACGGAGTCCGTTAAAGCCCCCGTCGTCATTCACATTTACACAGATTCACACGCGGGTAAAGATTACGTACAAGAAAAAAGAAGGGGCTACAATTACGAGAAAGCAATTCCCATAAGGAACTCCTCCATATATATATATATATATATATATATATATATATATATATATATATATATATATATATATATATATATATATATATATATATATATATATATATATATATATATATATGGCAGTATTGTAGTGGTCTGTTCTAATTTCTTACTTGCGAACTGGGGAGAATAGCAATTTTATTTGACTGAATACAATGACGATATAGAGAACGTCAGTCAATTGGTAAGCCTCAGATGGTGGCACGTGGCCCCGTTCGAAGTCCTCAACTGTCGGTTACTCTAAACAGATCCTCTTTCATTTCAATCACGGCCAAGGGCGCGTGGCAGTAATGATTTCGAAGCTCAAATCGAGCCGTGCAATAACGACACGTGGATACATGGCAAGTGCATAAGATAAAGTGGACGGGCAATGCACGAGAAACTAATAAGGGTGCCTTTTAATTTCGACCAGCGCTTTGTTGGCTGTAAGCAGACAGAGGAGCAGACAGAAGTAGCAGACACTGCTAGAGAACTGACTGCGTAAAAGACGAAGGATTCTTCAGAACCATCATCGTTAATTATTACCTCAACGCGATACCATTGTATCCTGTCAGCTCCACTATGTGTTTAACGTTATCGAGGAGGTTTTTAGTAGTCTTCTAAAAGAAAAATAAACTGCAAAACAGCGTCTTTATTGTTTTTGTATGTATGTATGTATGTATGTATGTATGTATGTATGTATGTATGTATGTATGTATGTATGTATGTATGTATGTATGTATGTATGTATGTATGTATGTATGTGTGTATGTATGTATGTATGTATGTATGTATGTGTGTATGTATGTATGTATGTATGTATGTATGTATGTATGTATGTATGTATGTATGTATGTATGTATGTATGTATGTATGTATGTATGTATATGTGTGTGTATGTATGTATGTATGTATGTATGTATGTATGTATGTATGTATGTATGTATGTATGTATGTGTGTATGTATGTATGTATGTATGTATGTATGTATGTATGTATGTATGTATGTATGTATGTGTGTATTAGTCAATCATGAAAGCATTTCGCCAGAAAGAAAGGATTGCGCAAAAGAACACAGCACACCAAAGGTAAAGACGAAGACACCTGCGCAAACTTGCAACTATTTTATTCACATCTTAGGCGAGTGAATATATAGGACACAGAGAGGAACAAAAAAACAAACAGAAAGGAGGCACCACACATGCGCAGAGCAAACTGCAAAAAGGAGACAGGCGATTAAAACCAGTGTTTTAGCACATTGCATGAAAAAACGCACATTCACACAGCAATGGAGGGCATTATTGTACAATCACTACCGCTTCTATCAATATGACGTACGTATAGGATATGATGGATCAATATGATGGATATGACATGGAATAATTTTCCTTTTTTTTTGTATTACGGGCTCTCTCCAGCCCTTATACAGTAGAACCTCGATTTAACGAAGCGATGACAACGCCCGAATTATTTTGTTAAATCGAGAAGTTCGTATAATCGATAAAGGAATGTTTCGGTCTTTAGAAATCTAAAATTGCAACGTAGCAACACCCAAAAGCTACCGCTGCATTTTATTTGCCACTAAGACACGCCCGCGCTTGTAAGAAGAGCAGCTTCGCGCTAGTGGTGCCAAGCGTAAAGGTATTGTGGAGCTGGGCGGCCTTCTTTGTTTCTCATTATTTTTCTCTTTATTTCTTCCTCTCTTTCTTTCCTTTCTCTCTTCCCCAGTTTTTCCTATGTCTTTTCTCTGTGCGTTTATTTCTGTTTCTTTCTTTTTTTCTCTCTCTATCTATTTTTTCCTCTTTATTGCTCTTTCTATCTATCTATTTATTCCCTGTCTTTCTCTCTCTCTCTCTCTCTCTCTATCTCTGTATTCCTCGCCTGCTTCCATAGAGTTTCCTACAATACTTACTAGAGGGAACTCTGGCGCTAGTGTCTATGGGAGCTGCAACGCATGACGCTTCAGCCAGCATGGGAATGATGGGTAGTACACAAATTTGTCTAAACTTCGTTCTTTCGGCTCCGTTTGGCTCCGCGTCGGCTGCATCCGCTTTGTCGCAAAACTAAATTCAGCAAAAATCAGTAGTTCCACTTCACCACTTTAACTTTTTTAGGCTAACCAAATCAAACCTGGTCACGAAGTTCACAGCGGTCTATTCTTTTATCCGAAACACAGCAATAAACAAAGCCACAAGTACGTTTGAAGCCGCAAGCACGAAGACTAGGCAAATTTGTGTACTACCCATCATTCCCATGGTAGCTGAACGATCGCAGCGCCAGAGTCCCCTCTAGTTAATTTTAGGAAACTCTATGCCTGCTTCCTCTTTCTTGCTCTATATTTCTTTATTTGTTTTTCTCTCCTTCTTTGATTCTCTCTCCTTCTCTCTTTTTCCTCTTTCTGCCTTTCTTTCTCCCTATGTCTCTCTTTCTCTCTATGCTATGCTTTACTCTTTTCATTCCTCGTTTCCCTCCTCCTCACCTACACTTCCCTTTCCCACCCCCTTGCTATACTATGCTATGCAAGGCTATGCTATGCACTGCTAGCGTCCCTGGATAGCCTAGTGGTTACGACGCTCGCCTTCTGATCGCGGGCACGCGGGTTCGAATCCCGCCTATTCAAGAATTTCTGTTTTCCTTTCTTTATTTCTTTCTTTCTCGCTTTCTCTCTCAGCGTACTCGTCCTCTCGCCCATCAGAGTTATTGTATCCCACGTTGGTCAAATCGGTGCACGTGTTCTGGGAACGAAGCACAACGTGAAGAAGAGGACGAAGAGGAGGACGTAGAGAGCGCGTGCCGGTTCATGATGATGATCATTTTTGCTCACACGTCAAGGAGCAATGCTTGGCTTCAACAGCCCCGCTGTTAAATGTCCGAGAAGGCAGCCCTTCCTGGACCTTCCCATATGTCCGGACCATACAGGCGAAGTAGACTGTCACGTAAAGCTATGAAACGCTGCCGATATGCAAAGGCGGGGACAACGAATGCAGTGGTTGTGCAAAGCAGGCTGAGCAAGAAAGATGCAACGAGACCAGCATAGCCATCTGTCACATAAGCCATTAAATAACGAAATCATCCACCATGTTCCTGCGGAAGCAATTATAGGGACAACAAACCACCATCGCCCCTAGCGCCATTCGGTACGTAAAACAGCTACCGACTGTTGAATTCGTTATTTCGTGCACGGACGCGACGTGCAGTTTCGTCAAAATACAACTCGGGCCGTTACTAGGGCGGCTATTTGTTTTAACGCGAGAGCGTTACAGCGCACGCCAGAATAAAAACCCGTCTGTGCCAAAATTAGAAAGAAATCACTGCAGTCTGGTACCTGCGCGTACCATCGAATATTCGGGCTTAATAAAGTTGATTCTCTCTCTCTCACTGCAGTTTTTACCCATTTATTCCCGAAAAAACTGCGTTAAATCGGGTTTAGTGCCATAGTAGCTTCGTTAATTCGAGTTGACGACGACATTTAACCCTATGGGCGCCGGCCGGGCAATGGAGATTCCTTCGTTACATCGGGAATTCGTAAAATCGGGTTTAGTTAGATCAACTTTTGACTTTATTTACTTCCTGGCTCTCCAAAAAGTAGTCCGCGCTCTAAATCGTCTGACTTTTTTTGCGTACCTTACGATGTGCATTTCACTCAATACATTTACAATTTCACTAAAAAACAGCGTCGAAGAATGTGGCAGGAGTGTAGGGACAAGAATACGAACCTCGATAAGAACATCATTAGCCAATGTCATTAATGACGTTTGCTAATAATGTTCTTATCGAGTTTCGTATTTGCTTGTATCTACAAGTATGCGAGTATAGTTCCCTGTGCCTTGCATGTATCTCGTTGCGATGGGGGAGACACGGCCGTAGTTGCGCCAATACTACAGAGCCTACAGGGTCGAACGCCGCGTGAAGAATCGTCGGTCATCGCCTGTCGCCACCCGGCGCGGTGGTCTAGTTAGGGTCTAGCGGTTATGGTGCTCGACTGGTGGCCTGAAGGTCGCGGAGTCGAATCCCTGCCGCAGCGGCCGCATTGCGATGGAGGCGAAATCCCAGAGGCCCGTGTATACTTAGATTTAGGTGCACGTTAAAGAACACCAGATGGTCAAAATTGCCGGAGCCCTTCACTACGGCGTCTTTCATAATCATATCGTGGTTTTGGGATCAAACTTCAACAATAATTAATTATGATTATCACCTGTCACCCCGATATAATGATGTCACTGTATGAGAAAGCCGATTGGGATGAACAAATTGACTATTGCAAGAGGCGTGTTACGTCGTGGTTCTAGTGACTCTATCGGGCTGCCCTCTTACTAAAGTAATCTTTCTTCAATGCCACGCATTAAATTTCCCAGAATGGATTTATCGGTCGCGAAACGCTGGAGGGGCAAGTGTGCACGTGCGGGATAGAAACGAGCTTTCTCGCTCTTTCTTTCCTTTTACACGTTAACCGCTGCAACTTCGTACACCGCGGCGGGAAGTGCGCGGGTTTCCACCGTGCGTCTAATTTCGTTTTGCTGTCACTCCTCATCACAGCGTTGCCTGTTTTGGAAAGCGCTCTAAGTAATAAAGGCGCATCTACCGAAAGTATATATAGCATATTCACGTTAGCGGCCGCGAGACGAAGATTCTGAAATGCGCGCCGACGCGTTGGCGGAATAGAGCATTTCGTTTCGTCGTGGTTCAACCAGTCCCGAAAATGTGATTACGCGTAAACGCGTTTTCCGCCTTCATTCCAGACGGTGGTTCGTATGACGTTGTTCTATACACTCGCATATGGTGAATGAACCAACGGCCATACCTACTGCAGGGAAACGACGGTCTTGATTCTTCTCCCAAAGTAATCCATGTAGGCCTATATGCCTAATTTTTCTTCGCTGTAATAAACCTTTCTCTGTAATTCATTCCTAATACTGAGAGAACGGCTGAAAAAAAAATAATCCACGCAGAATCTCGTTTGCAGGTCGTCTAAGAGAGGCGTAAGCGTAGGGTTTTACCGCAGGAAACCCTATAGATGTTTGCGGCCTTCCCTGGAACGTCGTTGTCGGGCGGCATCAGCAAGCGTCTTTCTTCTTGTTTCTAGCGTTTGTCAGCGTATAGAATTACCCAACGAAAGGCCCACACCGCGATCATCCGGATCGGAGCAAGTGAACCATACGCGAACCCTGCCCTGTGGTGTAGTACGTACGTGAGGAGAACGCTGTGTGACCTGGGGCACAGCTGACGCAGTGGGAGGGAGGACCGGGAGAGAGCGTGTGGGGAGGATGACGTGACGTAAACACGAAAGATGGTCGCACTTTTTTTTAGCATATTTTAACTTATCTCATAGCTTAATGTCCGCTCTGTCATATACAACCCTGCTTAACCCAACCCTTCTCTTTTGTATGCTTTTTTGGTATGCCCTGGTGAACTTTGTATTTCGCGCGCTGCCGAAGCCACGTAGAAAGAAGCGCGCAGTTGAGATCTGATCCGCCATATACTGCAAAGAGGATGGGTTTCTGAGATGTAACTGCTGTTTATACTGATTTCTACTAATTATACGACTCAAATTTTAATTTATGACGTACCTTAATGTCCAATGTGTATATATCTCTTACCTTAACTCATTCGATGCATTTGATATTTTTAAAACATTTTTATCAGGGTTTTCGGACAAGTCGCCCGGGCGCTTGACAGGATGGTCTGTAAGATGTCCCTCGGCAATCGCGTCACTGATACTTGTTCTCACCCTGGTTTCAGCGCACAAAATTAAAGGAGCACTGACGCAAAATCGTTCGAGTACGCAGAACTGTGACGCACTTGCGTGCTGCCCAACGTTACTAGAACAAACTCAGTTTAAAAGCTCCGCCGGAGAGGCGGTCCGCGTGGCGGTCGCGAGAACTAGTGGCGCTGCAGTCACGTCTAGCTCCCGCGGCTGGCGCTTGTGATCGGCGCCGCCGACGTACGAGCGCACGTGGGTTACAGCGTCGTCTGCGCATTCAGGAGCGTAGCCAGAAATTTTTTTCGGGGGGGGGGGGGGGGTTCAACCATACTTTATGTATGTTCGTGCGTGCGTTTGTATGTGTGCGTGCCTATATACGCAAGCAAAACTGAAAAATTTCGGGGGGGGGGGGTTTGAACCCCCCCCCAACTCCCCCCTTGGCTACGCGCCTGTGCGCATTGTTAGCTCGTCATTTTTGCGACTGTTCTTGACCAGTCTTAGCGTCTTGTACGAAGACACGTGCATGATTTACGAAGCGTAACGAGGGCGAACAGATTCACAGTGCGGTATGCCGACTTGCTTTGCGCCGGGCTGCAAGAGCGGCTACCGCAACGATGACTCCGCTTCACGACACTTCTTCCGACCTGCAAAAGACCCTACGCCATTCAAGCTTTGCATCGCAAAGTTAGAAAGCTTACTGTGAAATGCAAGGTCTGTGACGTTCATTTTGAGAGTGACGACATTGTAAAACACTATCGTCGTGTCGTTGCGGGACAAGAAGTTTTGACTCGTTTTGATCCCACGTGGAAAGTGGGAACTCGCGCCAGGTGCCGTGCCGCGCTTGTTCCCAGCACTTCCACCCCACATCTCAAAGCCAAAATGTTCAGAGTGTAGGCGCAAATCCCTCCCCCACCCCCCCAAAAAAAGAACGCACGGCGTGCCGCGGAAGCCCAGTGCCCAATTTGAAGGAGCCGCCAGAAATAGAACAGCAAAACGAAAGGCAGGCGATTACCTATATACGCTACCGAGACTGAGAGTTGCATCACACTAACATTCGATCAGTTGTCAGCTGTCGCTATGCCTTCAAAGCAGTGTATTTTCGAGAGATTTTACGACGAGGTATTGAACAAGATGTTCGGAATATTTTACACTCGACGGCTCGGGAACGGGCTGCTCAGCGCAAAAATTTTACACGGTACACATAGAAAAGACGAGGACCAGCGCTGGTCCTCGTCTTTTCTTTGTGTACCGTGTCAAATTTTTTGCGCTGAGCAGTTTAATAATGGAATACCAACTAGCCCAATCCCACACTTTGCTTCGGGAACGGAGACTTACTTGTGCAAAAGATAATTGTAGTTGACGAGCAGCTTAACTGCGTACTGAACGGCTACAGCACGAAACGCAAACGGCTGTCGTACAGTGTAAAGTGCTGCGGGCACGGAACATCTGCTCGGTGAAGTTGAAAAACTGAAGTTAAATACTGACGACTCTTCTAGCGACAGAGTACTCGCGAATAACTGCTCGGTGCTCGCATCACGGCCGATCTGTTTGAATTGTTTAAGGCACCGTAGAAGGATGCGACGTAGAAAGATGAGACACCGAAAATACAACTATCCGCTGAAAAAATTGCTCAGAGACGACATCTATTCGATGTAATCGTACACTGGAATTTCATTTACCGAGTTCTCGTAAAATATTCCGATTTTGGGTCAGTATCCCTTTAACCGTCGCGAAAACGTGTCTTGTAAACATTGCAAAGCATTCGTGATGTTTTTCGAGAAAGATTTTTTCAATAAATTGTAGAAACATGAGTACTGTTTTTCTAGAACGTTTTTGTTTCTCGAGTAATACGCTTCTTTGTGCACTATAAAGGCTTTTACAAACGTGCTGGGTTGTTCTTGGTCTAGATAACACGGCAGCGGCTAAAATTGTGGTGGTAGTTATAAAAATTACTCTGAAAACCCTCATTCGCTTAGAAACTCCTATGCTTGGAAGTTAAGCGCAATGTAGACAGCTCAAATATTGTCACAGGGTCGTGACGCCGACGAAGGCAGCAGTCAGCAGGTCCGAGATGAAACTCTTTATTTGGCCGAACTTGTGGCCGGGAAACTGAAAGTAAAACTACAGCAATACACTGATAACGGCGAACAGAGCGTCAACCGTCGATCAACTGACAAGCGGTCAAGCGCGTCGGCTTTTATACAGGCGTTATCGAACTTTCCAGCGATATCGCTGGTGGCGGCGTTATCTCTCGACAAAGCTGGAACATTCGCGTGCAGCGCGCAGTCTTACCAAAATGATCTATTACAATCGCGAAGCTTCTCGAACAATGCTTCGCGGACAGCGTCAAGCGTTAATAACCGTCCTCGCTGGTCAAACCCGAATACATCAAAATGAAACAAGAAGTGGGCGTGGTAATATAGACCGAACATCGATTCTTAGCCAATCAATGAACAACGCACGCGGGCCAATGCATACAGACGACCTTATGCATATCCACCTAAGTATCCACCTAACTAGTACATTAAGAAAGTTGCCGCGCAGTTGCCGCGAGCAACTGCGCGGCGAACCGCAGCGTTATGCCGTGACAGCAGACGACGCGCCGATAGTGGCGCAAGACAGAACTGCAGCGCCGCTAGTTCTCGCGACCGCCGTTCGGACCACCCTCCTCCGCCGGCGGAGATACGGAGCTTTTAAACTGAGTTTGTTCTAGTAACGTTGGTGCTGCCTGCATCGTCTTGTCTGCTCGAGTTCTTTCGCCTGTTGCATGTGCTGCGTGATGTCGTCGCCGTCATCGTCGTTGTCGTCCGGTAACGGGAACGCAGTGTCGCCGAAAGCACAACTTTGCCAACGTTCGCCGCAGGGGAAAAAGCGACTATTACGTCATCATGCGAGCTGAGCTGAGCTGCAGCAGCTCGCAGCTCAGCTGCAGTGGTGACGTCGCTATAGTTGGCAGTCCCCTTCGCGCTCCCTAATGCGATGTCAATGTCGCGAGGTGCGGCGTATAGCACTCGATTGCGCCCGTGAACGTCAATATTCATATAAATTACCTTCCAAGCTATATTCGCTGTTGAGATATGGCAGATAATGTATGCGTGTTCACGAAAATCGATCCCGCAGGCTATCTCAGCTGCTAAATCTTGTGTCAGTGCTCCTTTAGGTAATTGCAATAGGCTGCATTCACTGCCCTGAATTCTTGTTATGAGAGCGGTTGCCGTGCTTTTTTATGTCGCGGTATACTTGTCAAACTGGGCCTGCATTCGCATCATAGATGCGAGTGTAACGTTGTCATTACAGCCGTACTGCAGTAATGACAGTAGAGGCTCAGTATATATACAGACGTTCTCCGCAATAGCGATTTTCTTACCTTTTGAACGGTATTGATTTGCATTCGACTAACAGGGTCCTTCCCCCCTCCCCCGCTTTTCCTTTTTTCTTTCTTTTTTTGCTTCACTGAAATAACAGCCTTCCCTTTACATTAAAGAAGGACCATGCTTTTTGTGAAAAGTCAGGTCAGGAGCATAATCCGTAACAAAAACAGCAATCCGGTGTCAGCTTTCTTTAAGAGTTTGAATGAAATGACGATGTCATCGAACAGTACGCTGAAGATGTCGTTAGTAGAGAAAAAAAAAAGAAAATGAAAGAAACGGCGAAACGCTAAGCTTTCCTAACGTTATATATATATATACATCCGGTCAAAAAGCTAACACGGTGAAGGCACCAAGATATCAAGCGCAACTATTCCTTTCGCCCAATTTCGTTCTCAACATCCAACATAGTCGGATCAGTCGCTTCTCAGTAGCGAAACGAGAAATAAAATATTTTGCAGGAATGCCATCTGGCTATATACGATTACAGCAGAAATTCAGTACGATAATGTATACACTGTAGCTCACGGATAGTAAACATTTAACGAGGCAGGACGCCAAGAAGGCATTTTCAATAGTAATTTGTCAGCTTCAAAAGCAAATGAATAAGCGGACAGGTGACCTACAGACTTCAGCAATTCCCTTTCGGGTCGGAGACTTACTGCGACGGCGATGGGCTCACAGAATGAACATGACCACTTTTTCGAGAACAAATTCTCATTAGTGATGCAACGTTTCCACTACAACCTCATTGCGCCTTGCGACCTTCAATACGCATGCGAAAAAACCGCCACTTTAATCTACTGGGTGTTCTTATACACAACGCGGACCTTTTTAAGTCATGAGAGTAAGGCACCTGTCGTCTCTGCACACGAACTCTGGATCGAGGCGGAAGTACTTTTCCGCCACCAAAGTGACGCTGAAGAAATCAATTAACAAAAATATTTTAATAAACTTTCTTATTAGGAACGGGATGGTAGTCGTTTATATGGAAAATTCCAAGGACGTCAGAATTTCTGGCGAAATCATTTTTTTTAAAGATCGGAAAACAAATTTTGCACGAAGCTTGAAATTCTGTTTATCGAAATTTCCATACGTGGGACTAGCCCGGTTGCGCGGGGTCTACCCTGCGTCTTCTCTGGGCCGACATAAAATTCACTCACGGCCACCACCATCCATAACGAAACCGAGCTCGCCGGGCGCGCAGGAAACGCGGCTGCTCTGTTAAGTCAGACCAGATCTCCCCCTAACGAAGAAGTGACGAATTTTTAATTAAGGCGCGTCGCGTCACGATCTTGCCGTGGAAAGCGGCCAGTCGTCTCACTTGCACCAGGAGAGAGAGAGAGAGAAATGTAACGCGGAAAGGCAGGGAGGTTAACCAGAAAACATATCTGGTTTGCTACCCTGCACTGAGGAAGGGGTAAGGGGAGACAGAAAAGTAAGAAAGAGAGGAATGGGATAGGGAGGGAGGGAAGCACAAACACACACACACACACACACAGGAGTGTCACAATCGTTCAACGAGGCGGGTCGCTCGCAGAAACTTCATCAGCGCCTTCGTTGCTTTCTGGCGTGAAGCTCGATCTTTCCAACATTCCAAGATTGACTGCTCAGAAAGCGGCTGGTCGTCGAGGCGAGCAAACACTGCTGAGAGGGACTGTCTCTCAGAGCTGCACCGAGGGCACTGACATAAAATGTGTTCAATGGTTTCGTCATTGCCGCAATGGTCACATGCAGCGCTGTCTGTCATTCCGATGCGGCAAGGAGATCGCCTTTATACCTTTGTGCGAGATTTATGAATGGTGCTTATCTGTTTCTTTCGCGCTGTGCGCTAGAACGCCGCAATTCCTACCTGTCCTTTCACTGCACAGCGTAAGACTCATGGGCAGCCGCTGGGGCGCTTCTTTTTGCAGACAGTGCGACGGCGAAAGAGTGCTTTGCGCTTGTTGATATGTTTATAGGAAAGAAACAGACAAGCACCACGCATTCCACTCAAATAACTATAATAATTCTTGGCGTTTTGCGAATCAAAACAACGATGTGATTATGAGAGACGACGTAGTGGAGGGCTCCCGAAATTTCCACCACCTGGGCTTTTTTAACCTGCACCTATACGTAAGCACACTGGCCTCTAGTATTTCAGCTCCACCGAAATGCAACGACCGCGGCCGCAGCCATGCACTGCGCATTAGCGCAGTGCATGGCTGTTGTATTTACATCGGTAACAGACTTTCATGCATTCTATAGATAGCGCAAGAACGAATTGGAAAAGCATAAGAGGTTGACTGGGCAGGTTCTCTCCCTTTAATTTTCTTCTCTCTTGTGCGCTACTTGGATCTTAGCGAATTAACAGCGCTCGATTAGAGGATATCCACGGTTACGTGACTAAAAGTATAGTACCCTTTTTTTTCTATCACTCGATAGCCGGCCTGCCTATAATAAATCTTGGGTAATTCATACGAAGCGCTTGCACCGAGGTTTTAGATTTCCACACGTGATAACGACTACGAGCTTGGGTCCAAGGTCGGGCGGGACACAAGCTGCGCAACATCCATCCTCAGGAACGCCGGTCTCTCCTCGACCGGTCGTACCACAGCCTCCTCGTATACCATCGCACATAGATGTAAGCGTGGCGCGATGACCTATAGGCGGGTAGTGCTGCCCGTATTTCGCGAAAATCAGTCCACCAGCCAGCCCCCTCCTCCCACCATCTCCCCGCCCCCTTCCGAGGAAAATGGAGACATGGGCCGCGTCGGTCACGATCGTCGCTCGGCGGCCCGAGCCGCTGCAGTGGGAGCGAGCGCACCGCGGGGCACTGCGCACCATAGTGACGCTATACGACGATGCAGACCGCAGCAACTCGACCGGGGATAAATAATAACAATGGTAACAAGCGGCACTCGCTGAAGGAAAGGGGATGGCGCATTTCTCCCATGGGTGATCTCCGGGCGGGCGCGCGCGTGTACGGCGGGCGTCGTATATACACCGGCCGGAAAGCCACCCGCGGTCGCGTGCTCTGGCGACGCCGCGTGATGCAACGGGAGCACGGGTGGGTCCATTGTTCTGCGCCGCTGACCGCACGGCCGGCCGGCCTGCCGGCCGGGCGGGACGGGGCGAACCGGGCCGAAACCGCGGCCAGCTCGCCATATAGCCGGCGGATCACCGCGGAACATCGAAGACAATCGACGACGCGCTTCATTCGAGGCGGCGACGGCTCTTTACTGCTCTTGCTGCTGCAGGCGTCGCCGCGGTGCCCTCGTATTGATCTAGGCCATCACGGACGGGAGGCCTGCGCGTTTCAAGGCCGCTGCTGGCTGACCAAGCGAGGCCGGTGCGCGCTGGATGCATGTTTTACACGGCGAGGTTTAAGCGGCCGTGCCGCTCATTATCGTTCCACCCCCCTTGACCAACGTCATTGCTGCGCTGCCCCCCTGTATATAGAAGCGGCCAACGCCGCAACCTCGCCTCGGCGACTTCTCATCCGTGAGGCGCAATAGGAATTTTTTGCTCTCTCTTCGACGACAACTCGAATCAGTGAAAGCGCTGGCCGTGTTGGCCCCAACACTTCTGCTGCTCGCGGGGAGCTAGCTGCCGCCAAGGCTTTGCACTTGGCCAGGTGTCCCTCCCACTTGGTCCTTTCCCATTTTTATCTATATCGCGTCCGTTTTCTGGTGCCTTGTGCGAGTAATGCCGCTGTCGTGGCCGGTTTCTTATATTTTTCCTCGCCTTGAGGAAGTTTGTTGGCAGTGGACACTACTACGCGGTAAAGGTGATATTATTCGCAATAAAATTGTGCGGGGAGTCTGAAGGGTGTGGGTCTAAGAGGCGAGCTCATATTGGCATGACCGAACGCACGGAGAATGTGTTTTGCGTAACTTCTTCGTAACAGAACCTTGAAATTGACTCTGAGCATTCCGCGACAGAATGTATCCCATAAATTAATTGATAACTGCCATTCCAATTGCTATTGGCGGCGTTGTATGCTGCCTTCGAACGTGCATCACGGAAAGTAGTGATGAAGAAACAAATGAAGAAGCAAGAAGATTTTGGCTTTATTCATTTAGAGCAATGTACAACAGCCATTCGGTATTACTCCTATAACTTTCTCCAGAATTATCAACCTGAACGAGAAAAAAATGCAGCTTTGTCAACGTGTCAACGTGCAATGTGTCAACGTGGAGCTTTGTCAAGGTGTACTAAAGTAAGTAACAAGTATTTAGTTCAGCGCTCTCAGACGCAACAGACAGACATGCATACGCAGACCTTAAAAGGCGCACTCGTTGGTGTCGTCCATGCCGGAGTCTTCAGCTGCATTCTCCTGCCGATCGAGGAAAAAGCAACAGCGATAAACGCAACACGCACCATATTACGAGCGCCTCGACGAACCCTTACCTCGGCTGGCGTTGACATTCTTTCTTTATCTTCTTCTGGAGACTGCGAATTGAAAAGATAAAATAAGAGAGCGTAATGAAGCAGCAGTCGCTGCACGGTCCGTGCCCCGGAAAACAAGCAGCGTCGGCGGCGCGAGTTCGCGAGGCGCGCAGTATCGCCCTTCATGATCGGCGCAAACACCACCCTTCCGCAGACCTCCTTCCTTCCGGTCCGAGGTGCCGATACGCGGCCACCTCCGGTTCCGCGACGTCAGCCCCATTGTGTTCCTCTTCCTCGTTCCGAGGCCAATCAAGGGATTGGGAAGCCGTCGCTGAGCCGGGGGCGCGTTATTCTTGGAAACGTTGCGCAAGAGGTCGGTACACCAAGCTTGTCCACACTCGTTGGACTTGAACACACAACGCGCTGTCCGTGCCCGCGTGCTCTGTCTGCACTTCACTCGAGTGGTGGTGACGGTAATGGTGTTGCGAGGCTGGTCTTAGTGCGGTGGTCGGCGCTGGAAAATAATGAGGCCGCCGCTCTTAGATCGGGCGTCACCACTTCACAACCGACATTGCTCTGTAGGCCTGTCAGCGGGAACTCTTTGGTGCAGACAAAGACGGTGTGTGCGAAGAACGTCCGTAATGGAAGAATAAAAGAGAAACCGTAGCCGAAATGATGGCAGCTGATAACGCGTGGTCCCTATAGAGTGCTCTAAAATTGTGAAGCGGCCAAAGCGATGTGTAGTTTGATTTGTCGTGAGTGGCCCGTCAGATTCCTTGTTATCGTCTCAAAAAGACAGAGAGGGCGCTCCAGGCACGGACCCTGGCCGACACGCCTTTGTGATGTACTATATTCCTTGCTGAATATCACAACTTACTTTTATGTCCGCATGAGACATTTCCACATTTCCATTCCGCAGATCAATCGTTAAGAAGTGGGGCAGTTGCTTTCCAACTAGATGACCGAGAAGACAACTTGGCGCTAAGAGCGCGCAGCTTGTTCGGGCAGCAGTCTTGCCTATGCTGCTTTACCACAGATAGCAATTAACCACATGCAAATAAACCTGTTTCTCGGTTTTAAGTATAAGTGCTTCAATATATTTTCTGTTGACGATATATATACCTTTGCTTAGTTGCTCAACATATATTACATTGAAGTATGTAAGTAAATGTATGCCACTTGACATCTGGCGCCCCCTCGGAATGTGAGCGCTTTCTTCCATCTAATTCACGTAATTTATAGAGAGAGGAGCCCACGAAGTAAAATTTCATATTCATAGAAGGGAGGAGGCGTTGCCGGATTCTGCGGTTTGCTACCCTGCTCATGGGCGGGAGAAAGGGAGATAGGCAGAAGTAAGCAGGAAGAAAGCAGTAGTAAAGTGGTTAGAGCGTCCGCCTCCGATGTGGGAGGTACTGGGTTCGATTGCCAGTGCCACGGGGCACCTAACGGCTTTGATACATTGGGAGAGAAGTACCCCGGCATCGCGCTCGGCGTTGTGGGTATTCATTTCTCGAAATGGTGGCTTCTTCTTTCAGTGCGTTTTCCCGTCCCCAAACGACTCCGTGCTCCCTCATGGGTTGAAGAAATAAGCGTCTTTCCCATCCTCAAAGCATTACTAAGGCATTTTTCTTGAATTTAAAGTATAGTATTATATAGCCGTTCGCAGAGTCCAAGAAAAAAAAGAGATAATACTGTTTTTCTCTGTTTTCGGATGAGATGAATCACGATATACGTTGGAGAGTGGTCTCTTCCTACAAACGCGGTCGTGGAGCAGTGAGTGTTCGTATGTGCGCACAATAATGCATGCACTGGCGCAGATCAATGCCAGATCAATGATCTATCATTGATCTATTGATCATTGATCAATGATCTATCTACCGCCTTGGTCAAAGAAACTATCAGCCAGATCAATGATCTGGCTGATAGTTTCCTTGACCAAGGCGGTAGAATGCAGGCTGGTTCGTCTGTAATTCTGCTGGTAAAAGAAGAGCATGGGCGTTGGGTTTTTTTTGTTGATATGCCTGTTTTTGTTTCTTTAGCGCTACTCAGCATCCAAGATAGAGAGCCGGCCATCTAACCCTAATCATCTTAGGAAGCCGTACATACGGGTGCAAGTGCTCCAATTACCCGCGTAAAGACGTTGTATAGTTTCATCTGCTATTTTCTGAGCGCGTGCTAAGCACAAAGACATTGCCATTCGGCCAACCTAAGTTGATTTAAGCACGACACGAGTTAGGAAAGGGACGAGCTACGAATGCAGGCACTCCGATGTTTATCAAGTCGTAGCTCATCGTAATCAGTTTTCGCGCTGTTTGTTTCGTTCAGTAATCTCGTTAGCAGGGAGTGAAAGCCATAGGCGGCACCAGGCTTCAAAACCGCTGATACAAGCCCGTTTTGCCTCGATCAGCGCCCCGGCCCACTTTTGAACATCGAACAAGAGGCGCTTACCCAAAATAAAATAATAGCGAAATATTGCCAAACAGCGAGGAAGGGGCAGCGAGCGACCTTCCAGGCAGTTTATTGACCTCCTCTAGTGCGGCGTTTGTAATTTTGCTGCGCTTGTAATCCGCTCTCCAAACGAGCGAGACAGTGCGCTGAAGACGGCATGGTAACTCAATGATCAGCACTCGACGTTGATGCATAATGAAACTTCGAAGCGTGCCTTGTGTACTAAGCTTCTCTCTTTCTCTCTCACCTGTCTTCTCTCGATAAATAAAGAAGGAAGGGGTCGAAAAGAAGGGGTGAGGGTATTTGAAGAAGGAAAGCTAAAGCACAACGCTGCGTGACAAGGCAAGGGCCGGGTCTTCGCATCCTCCCGAAGTGGCGTCGGCCGAACGGACTACCGCATACCTTGCGGCGTGATCGGCCAGGGCATGTCGCGGGACGACCGTTCGCAACAGCAGCCGCGGATACCACGACGACGCGGTGTCGCGGCACCCCACGACAGCGACGGGCGTGTGCAGAGAGCCAGCGAGCAGCCCGGCGAGTCCGCTCCTCCCGGAAGACTGCGCACGGTGACGCGCATATACGAGGGCGTGCCTTCGTCGGTACAACGGCAACGCGAGTTCTGGTCACGTAATTCACGCGGTCAGCTCATTCAAGGGCAAGCGCGAGGAAGGTTGTCTGCGAATGCTGTCATAGCGTATCACGCATCACCGCGCTCGTCGACGAAGAAATAAATCTCAACGGCGTCCGTCGCCGGAGGGGAACGAAGATATTCGCAGGCTGTCGGATGCGAGGGCTGTTACGACGCGATGCTGCCCTCCTTGCGAAAATGTGCAGCTCATCCCCTCTTCCTCTTTTTCAACCTCTTCCATGCTGCCCACAGACGGCGCGATATACTCGCAGAAGCTTATATTATGCCTGTGTCTTTGGCTCCATTCCCGGAATGGGCGAATGGTGCAGCGCTAGAAATGGCGGCTTATATTAGCGATGGGCTTAACTGAACGGAAGTTTGCTTACGGGTCGTTACGCAGGAAGTGAGCCATTTTATTATTGCATGTTTTTATTTTCTTTACCTTGCATATGGACGTGTGGAAGATCGTGGTGCACATTTCCGCTGCGACCGTGCACTTAATATTTGACTAAGCCATAAAAAAAACCGCGAAAGTCTGCCGTCTTTTATAAGAAACCAGGAATTCTAGAAGGATTACGTGTTCAGAGCTGTAGCTTCGCAGTTCCCTCAAAGCAAAATAAATAGCACCAATAAAAAACTTACAGACAATTGCGCAGTCGTAAATGACGTGCACGTGAGGTCTTTAACGAAAGCACTTACAATGCATCGCATATATGCCACTATGGACTCTGCGTATCGTTTCCGTACCTACTACATCAGGCATGCGCTGAGTAAGAGGGGTTTGTATAATGGGAAGCTTATGACGCTTTCTTAGACGTAGACGTAATCATTTTCATAACTGCGTCGTTGCGATCTGAAACCACCTGAACAGGCATTTAATTTTCTCTTTCTCGTTCTTACAAGTGTTGGACTTGTAAACATGTGGCGGTTTGCCATACAGTGATTACGAAACTGATATTATTAAACACTGTCATTACGCTCGCAAGAGCTTATGTTTTTGGTTGTGCGGCGAAGGCTAGATAAACGCTATAAAATGTTCGTATGTCGCTTAGCAGTGCATATACTAGTCACTCCAAGCCTGAGGGCAACAAAGGTTTGATAACTTCGTTCACAACAACGATAAAGCGTTTACAACTACTATAAAGCTCCAAACCTTTAGGTTTAACGCTGTACGCGTAGTTTTCAGATTAGTCTTTGTTGGGGAGTCGAGCGCAAGCCACGAATAGTGCTCCAGATGCGTGACAATGGCTTGCGAGGGTCCAATGACTCGCAGAATGATTTCCAGTGCTGCTCTTCAAGTTTGTCCAAACGTCGTTGAACTTTTTTCTGTATGCGCCGTGCCAGCCTTAAGTCACATATTGCCTTCGTGCGTCTGTATCTCCTTTCCGCCCTTCGGCGAAGCGTGCACAGTTTCTCCAGTTCAACGTCAAAGTCTGAACGCTTGCCGGCAAACGGGAGCATGCAGGAAGCTTCTCTCATTGCCTCTTTGATAACATCTTCCAAGTTATGGCCAAAGTCTTCTCGGCATGCATTTTCCATGAGACGCTGAAATTTTTGCCAATCGATTCTCCGTATTTTATTCCTAGAGGAGGAGTTGATAGACCTCTGATTCGCACATAAGTTGGAATGTGGTCACTACCATGTGTTTCAATGTCTGAAAACCACTGGACTTGCGACCGGAAGCTTCTGGATACCAGGGTCAAATCTAGGCAACTGCTGTACGTAAGCCCCCGCAGGTATGTAGGACTGCCATCATTTATAAAGTGCGCGCAAGAGTCCAGCAGGCTGCCACCTTAACCTGCTCATATCTCCGCAAACAGGGTCTTTCTGTCTCTACCGAGAAATGTGCGTTGGTCGCGTTTACACGCAAGGCCATGACACCATATCCTGTTATTATCAACGGCCAAAATGTCTCGTACCAGAAGAACCATCGCTTCCTAGGCGTGATTATTGACAGGGATCTTTCGTGGAGCGCCCACTGCGTTTACTTGAAGAGAAGACTAATTTCCATAGTTCACATAATGCGCTTCCTCTGCGGGAAAACTTGGGGCACATCGATACGTTCCATGATGCAGCTTTACAGAGCACTGTTTCTGGGATTTTTACGTTACAGCTTGCCGATGCTGGCCAATACATGCAAGACGAACATCCGCACCCTCCAAAGTTTGCAAGGCCAGGCACTACGCACGTGCTTAGGATTACCACGCTGCACCTCCACGCACGGGACAATTACGATCGCAAGAGAGCATCCGATTCCAACATACGTCACTACTGACAATTTAAGAGCTCACATTAGACATCTCTGCCGAGTTCCCGGTCACCATATTGCTGCGTTGCCGCTTCAGAGACCGCAAGCCATGTTTTCAAAGATTGTTTCGACTCATAGAGAATGCCTTCCGTCGGGCTTTACTCCAGCAGCAAGACCACTGTCGCCTCCGTGGTGCCTACAACAACCACAGGTACGCCTCACAATTCCGGGAATAACGAAGAAGAGCCGTCATTCCACAGTGACTCTACGACAGGCGACATTGTCACTACTCAACGAGGAGTATGGCCAAAGGACACACATTTATACCGATGGATCAGTCTTAGCCGACAGCTCCACCAGTGCTGTTGTTATTCCGGCCTGCCAAGTGACTGTCAAGTTCAGGGTGTCACACAGGACGACATCAACAGCAGCGGAGCTTGCCGCCTTACGTGCTGCTATCCTTTATATCGCGGAAGCCCAGCCTCAAAAGTGGGCTGTCTTTTGCGACTCTAAGGCATCCCTTCAGAGTCTGCAATCAGCATTACGACGAAGGGTGTACGAGCAGTTAGTGAACGAAATGAGAGAAGCTCTTCACCAAGCTTTATCGAAGGGACATGACGTTGTGTTCCAATGGCTGCCGGGACATTGTGGTATTGTGGGTAACAACCTCGCTGATGATGCTGCTCGGTCCGCTCACGAGGATGCCCAGACAACCCCAATACCCTTGTCGAGGACAGACGCTGCAAAGGGTCTACGCTCGTTCGTTGACACCATGACGCAAACTTGGTTGAGTGACCCCAGTGTCTGGAACCGTCGCCTGCATGAACTAGACCCATCGAGGAAGCTCCAAGTTCCATCGCACCTCTCCCGCCGTGATGCAACTTTACTGTGCCGCCTGTGGTTAGGAGTAGCTTTCACGAAGGCGTACTCTTTTCGCATAGGAATGGCAGACAACTCAAAATGTGACTCGTGCAATAGCAACGAAACGATAGAACATCTACTGTGTTTCTGTGGACGTTTTGTGAACGAACGAAACGTTCTGCGCGATGCGCTGAACAAGTTAGACGACAGACCGTTTTCCGAAGAGAAGATCCTCGGATCGTGGCCCTACGCATCGCAGGCCAGCAAAGCGACGCGAGCATTACTGCTGTTTTTAAAATCGACCGGCTTAAACGACCGCTTGTAGGCATTCAATGGACAGGTGCATATGTACCTTGACAGTGCCTTCTTCCCTCTTCTTTCTTTCTTTTAATCCCTTCATCCCTTCCCCCCAGCGTAGGGTAGCAAACCGGACGCGCGTCTGGTTAACCTCCCTGCCTTTCCTTCATTTCCTTCCTCCTCCTCCTCCTCCTTCAGATTAGTAATTTATATTTGCTGTCATAACCTTTGCTTGCCATACAGCAACAAAAATTGTGTTTTTAGAAGGTGAACACAAACAGAAATGCAGGAACATGACATGACATATATATCTTGGAAGCGAAAGTCTCCGAATTTTCTGTCACCCTTCGTTTTCAACAAGCGTGCTTCATTTGAAGACTGTGTACAAACATGTGAGAAATATTGCAAACAGCGGTCGCGCTTCCTTCTTTGACCAGCGTATACGTGTTATTAGCCGAAGGAGGTTTCGCTCGTTAACAGAGGAACTCGTAAACAAGCATGCGGTGCAGGACCAATTATCGGACAAAGTACGGCAGCAATTTCTCCGGCAGCTGGCGATTACGTCAGGCATTATCTGGCAGTTGCACTGAAGGAAACGTTGATCGGCAAGCTAACTACAGGCACAACACAGCGTATTAGCTGCCAGAGACATGCGGTACAGCGCTTATATATCAAGAGGCAAAGCCCGTTTTTTCCTGTGGGCTGTGGCGTAGGCGTGGTCCGCTGAAAGCGCAACATGAATATGTTTGTGCGCAGTGTCTAATGGCAAGAAATAAAACAGAAGGGGTTGGGGTATGCCCAGTGACTTGACCTATTCGCGGCTACCTATATATATATATATATATATATATATATATATATATATATATATATATTTATACAATATTATTGAGAACTAACAGACAATAACGCCAAGGAAAGTACAGGGGGTGTTATCTGTAGTATTTAGAATATAAATGTGAAGAGCATCGGACGCGTTATTCGAAGGTCGCAGGTTCGGTCCCTGCCGGCGGCAAGTCATCTTTTCGTCCACTTTACTTTCTTCACATTTATATTCTAAATACTACAGATAACACCCCTGTACTTTCCTTGGCGTTATTGTCTGTTAGTTCTCATTAATATTGTGTCTAACAAAGATAAACGAGCCCTTGAAAAATCATCTGCTTTCCTTTATATATATATATATATATATATATATATATATATATATATATATATATATATATATATATATATATATATATATATATATGGAAATAATACAATGTAACCACCAAACGAATTCTTTATTGAGTTTCTCCTTAAATTGCGTCTCGTAATGCTAATTTACTCTTTACATAATACTGCACTCGATATAATGATGAGATAAGACCTAAATAAAGAGAAGGTTTGTCGCCGCAGCATTGGAGGCGCGGTAGACTAAATTTCATGATAAAAGCAACGCTGAGTATATGCTCTAAGTGATTGGGAACCGTAACTTCAATTTATAAAGCGATAAAGAAAAAAAAAAGAGAAGAGAAAGACAAACACCTAGACGGATGACATTCCACCTGCGCAGATCGACTTCATCGCAATAATGGGTTCATGAATTAACAATGAGGCCGAGTAACAACAAAATCCCAGTTGTTATTCGCCGCGAGAGTATATCGATATCCGGCCTCATAGGTTCGGGCGCAATTATATCGATAACGCAATAGCCCTGCCAATGGCTCGCAGGAGCTAGCTGGCGACACAGAAAAAAAAAAGGCCGAACGCGGCGTATACACTTGGACGGCCACGCGTCGACGTCCCACTGTATAAGCCTGGTATGCCTCGCCTGCTCCTGCGACGCTCGTGGACGCTGCCCAGAAGGGCCGAAAGTGATTACTCGTCACCCCCGGCGCACAGTACGCGCGCACGGACGCAGGCCTGTATACCAGAGTGTCCTTTTCTTGCGCTTTCTTTGCTGCGGAGCAATTAAGCACTTCCCGTATGGCCCACCCGCGCAACCTTGGCGGCGGCGAGGCGGGAAGCGAGCCAGAAGCGCAGCAGGGCGAACATCAGCAACAAACAAGAACAGAGCATAACTTAATAGAATGCGGGTGCCTGTAGCCGTGGAACGGAACGCCGAGAATGTCATACCAGTTGCACGGCGTGGCTGAATGAGTGCAAACGCATTGGAAACACCTTGCGTACGAAAGAGGCCGATCGCTGTACACTGAATATGGAAGACTCCGTGTTGGCGACCTCAAGAACGTCGAAGCTGACTTTCTGGTCGTCGATTGCTGCCTATCTTGTCCAGCGTTCGAGCGTTTATTTCTTTTTTTTGCTTACACCCTTATGAAAATGTGAGACGAGTTCAAAAAGAAAGTCTAATGACTTCTGACATTTCAGTCATTTGACGCTCTAATGTGTCCCTTTTAGAATTTTGTAATGTATTTGAAATGCCATTCAAAAACATATTGGCCGATCATTCTGATGCGTATTAACATGTGATAGTCTGATGCGGATTAACATGTGATAGTCCGATGCGTATTAACATGTGATAGTCTAGTGAGCATGAAACGACCTTTGACATCAACACTCATTTGATTCTCTAATGTATTTCTTCAGAATTGTTTTAATGTACTCATAATGTCATTCAAAAACATATTGGCCACCGTCATTCTAATGTGTCCTTATGAGTGACTTTCTTGTGAGTATGAAACATCCTGTTTGCAATGACCCTCGGCCAAGCTTGTGCTTCGTGGCCAATGACATTCATAACATTCCTGAAACAGAACTATTACAGTGCATGATAAGATTTATGATATGTCCGGATGATAGTACGGAATCACATATTAGTTGTGCCTGACAATGTGTTTGCTGGTTGATACACATGCAGCCAAGCATCATACAAAGTGCATGTATGCACCTTCTACGACACTTGTGCTGTACAAAGACATTTCTCAACAAAAGAAAATGGATAAAAACATTTATTGACTGGGAAACATGCAGAGGTTAAATGAAAGAAAAATATGGTGTACACCTGTCATATCTTCGTTTCGTTTAATCTGTCTACTTAACATTGATGACAGATTGCTTTTGATGCGCAGGGTCCTTGTAGGGAATCCATGTATGTGTATCCATGCATGTGTATCCTGCACGAAAGATCGCAGTAAATATATAAGAGTTGCAAAGAAAACTTTATCCAACATATCGTGCACCTTAGAACACTTAGATGTACTGCCAAGGCCCCGTGCAGGTAGTTGACAAAAAGCACTTTTGTGAAGTTAGAGTTAGTCAAAATTGCATCTTATATCGCATTTCCAATAGAAACTTTCAGCAAATCCTGTAAGAAAACAGGAAAACAACACAGAAGGTCAAGTCCAGCATCAAGTATACATTAATGGAGTTACGTCTAGGGTCTTGTTTCTTTGATCTTAGAATTCCCTCAAAAAAGTTGCAATAGGTTCATGAGCAGGCGCAACATGTCGAAGCTCTTTGTAAAGATTGAAACAAATGCCTACCATAAAATATAAGCTCGACCAGGCTCACAGGTAGAACGCTCCCATCTTCGTCTGCAAGCTGTCGTCTGCTTCAGTTCCACGAACAGGTGAGATCACCGGGTACATATGTTAAGGATACCAGAAAACATTCATGAGTTGGCGCACCACACAGACCTTACAGCTCACACACAATGCATACAATGTATTCAGGCAAGTCTATGTTTATATACCAGCAAGGGCCTTGAATGATGGACTCAGATTGCGCTATAAGAACAAGTATAACCTGAGCAACGGCTCATGGCAGACAACTGTAATGGTGCCATTGCAAGCCGAACTTTCAGAAACTTATGTACTTAGTAAACACTATGTGGTTGGAGAACGCAGATTACGATATAGGTCATTTAAATGACGAAAATTACATCAGCTCTGCTACACAATATAAAATGCATAAATTGATAAAATAAGAGTATGTGTGGCCCATGTGCACACTCCATAATGCCGAGCTTTACATATTGTAATATATGATGAATTTGAGCCGTTTAGGAAAGTAATTCTAGTCGTGTTAAAGCCAATCAATGCCTGGAATATCGGTTTGAATTTGTAGTGCTGCAAGCCATAAAAAAAAAACCCGTTAACCACTTTTGTCAGCCTTCTCTAAACTTCTGCACACATAGTTACATATGAGAATTTAGATTTGTTTCCCATAATAATTACTTCATAAAATTAAAGTAGCACTCTCACAATGAATGCTACGTCTTAGTCGCACAACCTGCAAATAAGAGCGCTTTTTCAGTTTCATGCTGCCTTAAGAAAAGCTCACAAAAGAAACATGAACTTTAGATAAGCACATAATTGAAGTGTGCTTTTGCCACCCCAGCAGAGTGGATAAAAAGCTCTTGGAACAGTGCTGCTTAACCATTACAACTTCTGTTAATATAAACCAGTATGCTTCAGGAAACAATATAACGACGGGAAAAATATTTCACATCATTTTTCTCAAACACAAATATTGCAACAAACGGCACCTTGCCAAACGCAACTGGCATATTTGTCTAGAATTGATAATTATATACATCTTGTGCTCTTTCAAATTACTGTACACATGGTGTTAGTACCTGAATATAACGTAATTCACTGACTTGTATTATCTTCAAGTGGGTTCACCCAACGCAAGTTCGTTTCTCGTAGCAACCACCTTGCACAGTCAGATTAAAATCCTAACCATAGTGCAACTAACTTCTAACAAAAACAGCGCGGTGCAGTAGTCGCGGAGAAAGCCACAAACACACGCCACTGAAGAGCACCGCGCGCGCATGTGCAGCCGCAGCGTGTTTTTATATCTTCCTCCCCGCGTACTACATGCCAATTATTACTGAGTTTCCTGAAAAGTTACTTCATTTGTACCTGCATCATGAGAAGGCTAGGCGATGAACGTTATGTTTAAAGCAGTTCTATTTCCGAAGTGATAAGCCATCGTACAAGTAGCTTCAGGCGATGATCTCGTGCAGTATACAGCTGTAGTCGATTTCAATAACTTTCGACGACGCTAAGAGGTTTATTTACAGAATCACAACTCGGATACAAAAAATCTTGCAAATTATTCTTCCTTCGGTTTACGATCGCTTCTGAGCGGCGGAATGGGCCACTTTCTCTCTCTCCTCGGTCGCGACCCGTCCCCTCTCCGGGAAAGAGCCATGCTCTCAGTCCTTCCCTCCTACCTCACCTCCCCCCTCCGGTCCCCTACGCCCAAAAGGGCGAGTGTTGCCCTCCCTGCGACACATACATCGCGCAGGCGTCCCCAAGGTCAACCAGTTCCCGAGTAGAGAAGCAGCAGCGGGAAGCGGGCGGGCCGAGCGACAGGCATTCTTGGAATCGAAAAACAGCCAAGGAAGAAGAGCGCCATGACAAGAAACGCTTGCGTTACAGAAGCGAGCGGAGTATCGCGCAAAGCAACGCGCCTTCATCCACCCGTTGCAGTTGTAGGTAGTGAACGCACATGGTGAGTGCTTCATACAACCGTATAAAGTGCACAGAAAGCATTGAGCATAGCGTAAAACATACCTGTCTATCATCCTTCCTCTGGCCATCATCCCCGCAGAGTGAACACACCGCCCAGACGATCACACTCGTTTCCTGCGTAAAAGACGTTATGTAATGAAGTAACCTAGCTGTGTAATTCAGAAATATTCTAGAACTTACCAAAATAAGCATCCACTGTGCACTCTTCAGCTTTACAGTCCACAATGTACCGTACACTCGGCGACAGTCTTGTCAAAAGGCTGCTGTACGTCCGCACTCGCCTTCAGTCACGAGACTAGGACCTAGATCGTCTTGGAAGGTACACTTGACATTGAATCAAGTAACCAACGTGCATAATCGATAAACGTGGTAACGAAGCATTGCAGAACACAGCATGGCACACACACACACAAACCGCGCGCATCGTGCACCCGTCAAACAACTAAAGCGCCCCCAAGGACAACTTTTCTTGGCAATGAAGGGAAGGCTACGGGGGCGGAGCTACTGCACATGTACTGCTCCGCGAAATAGTCCGGTTCGGCGCGCGTTTCGAATTTAGTTTTGGTTTGTGAACCTTCCGTACCTCATGTGACGGCCATTTCGCTGTTCGAGCGGCCGTCTCAGGCTTATACAGCCATTTGCTAGTGAAATTCGTCAGAAGCTCCCTCGGCGAGTCGTCGGGAAAGCTGGAGGGTGACGAGCGCTCACTTGAAGACGAAGGCGCTATTTTGACTGTGAGGTGCACGTAAAAGGTGCGACGTTTTCACAAGTGCAAAAACGCGAAATGACGCTGCTTAAATCACAACAAATATAAATATCTCCTTGGTGCGTGCTGACCCTCTCTTCAAACAGCGCTCCGTAGAAAATAAAGCAATGTTGTTTTATTTGTCACTGTACATACAAAAAAGTGTATTTATGGCTTTTTTTACACCCGTGTGTGCATGTTGGGAATGTGTTATGGCTGTTCGATTTTGTTATACAACTATACATTTTGTTTTGTCAAAAGAAACGCTTTTTTGTTTCAAGTTACTGCCCTCTCCCGTGGATAGAAAGAGGTAGGGATTATGATAGGAGGAGGGAATGGGTAGGGTGTGATAGGCGACACCCAACGTTGCACACAGAGGAGGTGAATGGGACAAGGAAGGAGTGAAGGGAGAGAGGAGTTGACGCCGTGGAGAACGGAAGAGAGTCGCGTGGAGACGACATTACGAGGAGGCGGGGCGGGAGAAGGATGTACGCGACGTTGGGCCAAATCGAACTTTGGTTGTCGGCTGCTTCTGACCAGCGTTGCAACAGCGAGGAGAGATAGAGACAGTAGTTTGAGGTTGGGAAAAACGCTTGTCCGCGTATCTTTGCAACCAACAACATTCTGTTTTGGACATATATGTAAGTGCACCATGCATAAGAACAGTCCCTAATTTTTATCACAACAATAACGAACTTTTTTTCTGTACGTCACCCATTGTCCACAGTTCCAATTCTTCTCCGCCCCCCAAAATCCTTCGCGACGGCGTGCGGGTAATCCCCACTCTCCTCCGTTAATTTCTACTGGACAAATGGGCAACACGGGCCCCTGAGCGAGTGTTCGCAGTGTCACTTGATCATATCTGTTCATATTTGCATATGTGATCGACTCATGCCTTTTAAAAATAAGGAAATGCTTACTCCTATTATACGGCAGGTAATATAATGAACATTGCTGCGGTCGTCAGCAATTCTTCGATCGCCGGTGCATGGGCGATATATGTAAAATATTTACGCATTCTACTGAAACACGATATTTGTGTACATTGCAACACAAATTGTTTATTGCTTGTAGTCTCTGAAAGACGAACTTGTCTATTGTGATAAACTGATTTTACGGTGGCGATTAAGGCTATTTAACTTCTTTGTTGTGATGCGCGTTTTTGACATTAGGAACGGCAACTGAAAGTCTGAACACTTCAGTCACCAGAAATTAAAGTGCACATGGTCATTTGACTCTCCGATGTACACTTAATGTTAAACGACATTAGGCTTTTGCGTGTCTAATGTCTGTCTAGTGACTCATTAGGAGCGCACCTAGTCGACAATAGACACTCAAGACTCATTTTCATAAGGGCAGCGACGCTTATGAAATATGTGGATTGCTACATATATCGAAGTGAACGCCTGAAGAAAAAAAAAAAGAAGTGGGATAGGTGGATGAAATAGAGTGCCAAATTTAATATACCCGACGCGTAATACTGCCAGAGGTATAAGCATCAAGGACAGATACAGCGTATAGCTGTTTTCCCCAGATCCTAAGGTCTTACCATTCAACGGTCAAAACCAGTTGACTGCTGTGATAACGCACGCGCGCGGTGCACTGAAGAGTGAAGCACGATAAAGAGGAGAATGAGAGACCGTCATAACGATAGCGTGTGGCTCGAAGAACGCGTAAGTGTCCTGTAGGAAATTACCCTACTTCACATTACGTTCTCGTGTTTTACGTGCCAATACCACGATACGATTACGAGTCACAACTCAGTGTGGGACTACGAATTCATTTTGACTCCATGAATTCCTTTAACGTTCACTTATAAGTCTAAGTACACGAGTCATTTTGCATATTGTTCCCATCGAAACGCGGCTTCATGCCTTGGCCAGGGAATGGAAGGCATATCCTCGTGCTTAGCAGCGCGGTACGTCACCTGCGAAGCTACCACGGCATACCGATGCTCACATATCGTCGTACTTGTTCGCTACATTAATGCTTATTGTGGATCCTGAAATTCGTTCACGGGGGCAAACAAAATTGCGCAAGCTATGTTGTTCACTTCAAAATATTTCAAAAAAATTGCCGCGCGGGAATATTGTGCGCCTGTGCAGTGCGCATGTTTAGCACGTCCGGTTCACAAACGCGCACTTTTATAGGTAGGTGAGTCATGACAACGAAAGCTGATTTCGTCGGCGCAGCGGAAAAGACCGGCACAGGCAAACAGAGCTAGCACGACTCTTTTAACTGATGTCACCAAGTAAGGAAGGAATTCCGACAGTACCATTCTCTCGATCGATGGATACTGTCTACATCATTTCGTTTAATATGCAAACACACCCTATTATCGAAGGGCACATCAAATAAGCATGGTCTTAAGTAGCGCTACTGCAACCCATGTTTCCTGTAAACCGTATAGCCCAATTTTCAAGAAACCTTTATTTACACTCCTTAGTGGTCATTCTGAGATTTACGCTGCTTCGGGTTTTTTCCAATTGTGTGCACGAACGTGCGTAATACCAGCTCATTTACTGACCCCATCTGGAGATGTATGCCGACTACAAATGACGTACAATGCGAAGGACACTTGTCGCTGTTGCGTTAAATACTATCGAGTAGCTGACGGCTCCTGCTGACACCATGAATACATAAACGCAGCGACAGTATACTCTAAGCTCGCCGAGATGTTTTCCTGTCGCCTGAGGAATGCGACCACGGCCGACGTCTTTTTCTCCTACGATCTGGTTTGGGTAGAATTAACTTTCGCTCCATTGAACATGTACCCCGCATGACATGGTTATAATAAAAATCCGGCAGATCCCCACGCACTTTTTGCTTTGAGCCCAGCGTTTCGAGGCGTATTGACGTCTTTGTGTAAATTAAGTAGTTGTGCGCATATCATGGGCTCACCAGGCACGCTCAGCACACCGGCGCAGTGGCGTAGCCAGGGAGTGGCACACCGGGCGCGTCCCCCCCCCCCCCCCCCCCCCCCATACAAATGTTCTTTTTTTTTTTTGCCATGGGATACAGAGCACAAAATGACACGCGACCACGCTTACCTGCGTGGACCCCACGTCGGATAAAGCCGATACTGGATGCGCTCAGTTTTTACTCACGATGTCTCTCGATTACTGAACGCCCTGACCAGCTACGTCGACAGTTCAGAGGACACGTGCAGTGCTGCAGGCTGCCGTCTGGTGATGGCGGCGCGACAAAAAAAAAAAAAAATAGTGCAAGTGTAAATTCAAGGCATTTCACGCCCGCGATTCGTTTTGTGCGGCAAAAGCCGGAGATCCTTGTCCTCAAGGTCTGAGGTTTAAGTTCTCGCTCGATCACACCACTACGGTTTCAGACATTGGGTGGCACTTGCAGCTCCAAGTTAAATTGCCGAAAGCTTGCCGAAAGCCGAAACGTTTGCCCAAGTTCAGTCAAAATAGAAAGGCCCACTTAGCTGAACAAGACACTTCACCCGATACCCGCAGTGGCAGCTTAGCACGTGAGGTGTCGCATTGCTAAGCTCACGGGTTCGATTCTCGGCCACGATGGGGGCGAAGTGCGAACAACACCCGTTCGCTTAGATTTAGGGGCACGTTGAAGAACCCCAATCGGTCGAAATTGACACGGAGTGCCCCATTGCGGCGTGCCTTACAATCCTTTCGTGGTTTTGGCGCGTGAAACTGCAGAAATTGTTAATATTCCTTCACGAGGTCAGAAATTCGCTTACGTGGTGCAGTATTTGGCTGCTACAAGCTCATAACGATTGGGGCCCTTCTGCCGATATCCCTACTGCTTTCACGAATGGCTTTCACGAGCTCTTAGTAGCCATGAAAATTCCAATACACCTACTGGCAGGGCCATCCTTGTTGGACAGAACCTAAGGAAAGGACCAGATTGACTGGGATATACTAACTGCAGCCAGCGGTGGAGTGAGTACTGGCGTAAAGTCAAGATGGTTTACATCGGTCGAACACAGCTGCAGAGAAAAAGCATAAGCAACGAAGTATGCTCACTTACTCATGCCATGAAAACATCATGAGTGTGAACGAAGGGAGAAAAGCTATGCGGCCGAATGAAAAAAAAATACCACAGGCCTGAAGGCAACTCACCTCCTGCTGGTAAAATGCTCGGAGCTGTATCAAGTAGCACTGTGCGTCATGACTAAAGGCCGGATATTTAGGCACGAAAACGCGCTTTAGGCGCCACAAATAGGCAGGCAAAACAATGTTTTAGGCCTCCAACGTCGTAAATAAAGGCCCAATAAATGTTTACACAAATGCAACTAACGTCAAACGAAGACTTGCGGGACCTCTGTATCTACGACAGGAAAACAAGAAATGTTATTGTTTATGATGACGAAGGCGCCAAGAGTTGAACATAGCCGTGAAAGAGTCCCTTGTCCCGCACGGTTCCCGTAACACAGTCTCTCCGTTTGTGATTTTCCATGGTGAGTCAAGTGTCCACTGTCGAATCAACACACTCCTGAGTGCCTTTCTTTTCGGCATGACTGAGAAGGGCAGAGAAGGAGCAGATAGCCAGATTGCCGAAAGACCGCAAGGGAGGGATGCCTCCTACTCGCCGGGTCAAATCACGAAGAGCCAATTTCTCCCCTGATGGCGAACACCTTAAAATGTAAATTACACTCCTAGGTTTAATCAACATATATACCCCAGAAAGTGGCCGGGAGGATGACCGCCGCCGTAGCTCAGTGGTAGAGCATCGGACGCGTTATTCGAAGGTCGCAGGTTCGGTCCCTGCCGGCGGCAAGTCATCTTTTCGTCCACTTTACTTTCTTCACATTTACATTCTAAATACTACAGATAACACCCCCTGTACTTTCCTTGGCGTTATTGTCTGTTAGTTCTCATTAATATTGTGTCTAACAAAGATAAACGAGCCCTTGAAAAATCATAGCTTTCCTTCAAACAAAACAAAAGCCACGCGCACATCGCAATTTTCATTCTTCTTTAGCTCCTCACTCTCCTTTCCCCTGACGACTCTCCGCGGTTTCGCATTCGCCAACCGCTCGCGCCATGTCGTGGCGGCGGCAAATGCTGGCAGGCGCGTCACACTTCACTGCTGCTAGTGGTTATTTTCCGGGGGTCGGTTGAACTCTACGACCAGGCTGAGCCCCATAGAGTTCCGAACAGTCAATGTTGCCCGAAAACATAAATAATGGTCTCAAACTGCACCCGAAAGCGAAACTTCAGGCTAAATAGTGTTCATATAGGCGCCGATGTTGAAAATAGACATTTATAGGCATTTGTAGGATTTAGGCATAAACGCCAAAATGGTGCTTTATAGGCACTATAGGAACACTAAAAGCGCTTCTTAGCCTCTAATCCATCCTCATATATCAAAGTGGGGCGATAGGAGCACAAGGAACAAAATAGGCATTTGCCTAAAATCCGGTCTCTTGTCATGACATTCCTGGATCAAAGCCTTCGGGAAGCTCAGGAACTGAGGTTGCCAGTTTCGACAGAAAGGCCCGACAAAACAAGGCCCTCGGGAGAGGCCCTTGAAACGTTAGGAAGGAGTACGCATCGAGGAATTCTAGAAGTAGCAGAGGGTGAGATGGCCAGAACGAACACTTCCGTTCTGGAGATTAGGACACTAAAACGGACAACTTCAATTTTAACGACTTCATGATTTTTAATGGGGCAGCGAGTAAACACAAATGTATGGACTAGTATTCTTCAAACAAAGCCGTAAATATTTCAATACCGAGTTTACAAACCCAGTCAGCAATCGCACCGTTTCTCTCTCTATAAAAGGTCATGTAATAAACTGCACACAAATTCAGGGCACTGCGTTAATAGTTTGATAGATCAACCCCGGTGCCTCTAAAGCACAAATTCGAGAGCCAGATCGGCTTCAGCGTGACGCCGCTCTCATTAGTATAGTGATGCAGCTAGTAAGGCATTCTTAGGTGACAGGTCCAAACTGCAGTGTATAGGCTCTGCAACCCGGTTTATTTGTAGTTGTGAATGTGATTAACGTCATTGCAAGTCTAAGGAATGCAGCGGGCTACTGAGGCACACAGGTAGAAAACACAGGTAATTCAGTAGCGCGCTGCATTCCTTAGCTATGCACAACCAGTTAGCCCCCACGTTGGCTCTTCTAGTCATCGCGTTGCCAACGTGTGGCTGTTTGTGTTGTGGATTTGGTGAGCTTGAGAACGTACGATATGTTATTAAGAGCGTGAGCGACGTTTTAGGACCTAGATAGCAAACAGAACCACGCCAAGATTCAGAAGCTTGCTAAGGGTGCTAATCGTATGAAAAAGAAAAGAAAAAACGCACTTGCACTGCAGTTAGTTTTGTAGTTTCGTCCCTTACTGAGCACCTAAGCAACCTTGTTATTCTATGGATTTATTTTTTCGCCTTTAAGGTCACTCATACAGACGCAGATTCCCGTCTCAGTATCTGATCCGACAGGGCCTATGACATATTGTTCGGCTGGTTGAAAAGTTGCTTGAACTTGTAGGAATGCTTAGAATAACAGAGAGCTGAGCTAGTTGGTAAGTATTCATTCTAAAAAGACAGGGCGTGCAAACAAGGACACAAGAAAGAAGTCAACGCCGACTAACAACTGAAGAGACGCACAACGGCTGAAAAGAAAGAACGCACTAAAACTTATCTGCGCATGCCCATGCAACAGGCGAACCTATCAATCCGGCACGCGTGGCGGTCTACGTGGAAGATAATTGTTAAGGCGTTTGATTTCATCTTTGTGCAAGTTAATCGACGATTGGCTCACGCATGCGCTACCACTATTCTCGATATGCCATGCTTCAATCATCAGGCGCGTTTCTTCATTTCTATGACGGTACAACACTGCGCAATCATCGAATTTTGGCGTGCACTTACAATCTCGACAATGTAAAGATAGATTAGAAGGTGAGCCTCCTGTTAGCGATCTCTTATGTTCCAACAATCTCTGGTTAATGCATCGGCCCGTTTGTCCTACGTAGAAGCGGCCGCAGCTGAAAGGCACCTTATACACCATCTTTTGTTGTGGTGAGGACTTTGAAAAGGTGGTAACTTCCGTGAGCGAAAAATTTGAATTAAATGGAGGTGGGCTGAGCTTTACTAAAGAGGTGCCTCAGAATAATGGAATACAATCTCTAGACATTTCCTTAACGTTCCAGAAGAACCACGTGTGCTGGCAGTATTCTCCTAGATCTTCAAAACCGCTGTTAAATTTTTCGTCGAAGCACTCGAAGGTTGTAAAAAAACGGCATCACCATGTCTTGCCTTAAATCAGCCCTTACCAAGTCGTGTGGGCACAAAATGAGTGATAGCTTTAACGCACAGGTTACGCGTCTTTTAGATGTAGGGTATCCTCGTGATGCAGTGGCCATGGTCGCTGAACGTTTAAAGAAGTCTATTGTGTTAAATCCGAGCATGGTTGCAGAGAGCGATAGGAAAAAACGTGTCGTAGGTATATCGTACATTCATTGCGTATCTCACAGGCTAAAGAAAGTAGGAAGTAGATACGGCGTTAATGTTGTTTTCACGGCTGCCAATAAGCTAGGTAAGATTTGCGCCACTGTGCAGAGGAAGAATGAGCGAGTAAAAGACAAGAAACGGACCGATATTTGTTTCGTAAAACACACCAACAAATTCACTGACTGCCGTACGAGTGTGGTGTATAAGGTGCCTTTCAGCTGCGGCCGCTTCTACGTAGGACAAACGGGCCGATGCATTAACCAGAGATTGTTGGAACATAAGAGATCGCTAACAGGAGGCTCACCTTCTAATTTATCTTTACATTGTCTAGATTGTAAGTGCACGCCAAAATTAGATGATTGCGCAGTGTTGTACCGTCATAGAAATGAAGAAACGCGCCTGATGATTGAAGCATGGCATATCGAGAGTAGTGGTAGCGCATGCGTGAGCCAACCGTCGATTAACTTGCATACAGATGAAATCAAACGCCTTAACAGTTATCTTCCACGTAGACCGCCACGCGTGCCGCATTGATAGGTTCGCCTGTTGCATGGGCATGCGCAGATAAGTTTTCGTGCCTTCTTTCTTGTCAGCCGTTGTGCGTCTGTCCAGTTGTTAGTCGGCGTTTGTGATGTCCTGACTTCTTTCTTGTGTCCTTGTTTGCACGCCCTGTCTTTTTAGAATGTAGGAATGCGTTCCGAACGCGCTTTCTTCTTGCGTGCTGGTACTTGCTTAATCTAGTGGGAGGGTTAGGCTTAAGATGCTTTTTTGAGCGGGAATTTTCCAGCGACATCCAATTACATCGGCGCGACACTGGGAGACATCTTGCGCCACCACTGGCGGCGTTTCGAGGGACCGAGAAAGGTTTAAAAGCATTTTAGGGAGCTCAGATCGCGAATAAGGTTTCGTAAACACATTAAATAATAAAAGCCGAGTGCTTTCAGACGCTTGCCGACGGGCTTTGCCCCTTGTCCCGAAGCGCAGCCCGGTGCTGTCTTTCCGACTGAAAAATGCCAGCAACCAGCCTGAATGCGTGTCTCGCCGAAACGATAAGCGACAACAAATTCACGAAAAGCGGCGCTCTCCAACGCCTTCTTTCTCTCTCTCTCTCTGTTCAAGACGGAATCTAATAACGAGTGCCCTAATTAAATTTTCCATTAGGCTTTCTGCAATAATTAAGGTCACGTGAAATTCTGAAAACTGGCTGTGACCTAAACAATATAATGAGAGTGCGAAGTATGCCCAAGCACATAGAAAAGGCGCAGATATTTTACATGAAGCACGCAAGATATACGAACGCCCACACGGAGATTTAAAAGACGCAGGTGCGTTCCTCTTAGCAGCTTTTCTTCTGTACGCCGCCGCCTTCTTTTGTTCGGCGCGATTTGATATTGGCGGGAGACGCAGACAATAATGGCCTGCGTCAGTATGACAAAGCAGCACGCGCAATTCATAAATCGTATACGAGTGACATAGTAAATGGGTTCCAAGTCGCTAAAACATTCTTTTTTTTTTCACGCTGAAAGTTGTTGGTAAGAGAAATTTTCAGCCAAGCCTGAAACTGCGCATATCATTAGCGAAAGCGGCCGATGAATTGCAAGGAGCTCTTACGAAATAAAAGCTTCGCGAATTCGGCCCCAGTTAAAAAAAAAAGATAATTACGAGGCCTCCGCCCGCGCGCTGGTCTATAGTGGTCACCTCGTTCAATTGACTGTCTGTTGGCGCTGACGTTAGCCAACTTGAACAATCACTTCGCGTCCTCCGCAGTCTAACGCCGCACACACACTATTGCTAGTGACATCTGTTGGTTTACCCCTTTTTAAGTCCACTTATCCCAGCCGTAAGACTGAATGATTAGAGCAACGGGTGTTCAAACTCAGGAACTGTTGGAGATATGGAAAGAAAGAAAGAAAGAAAGAAAGAAAGAAAGAAAGAAAGAAAGAAAGAAAGAAAGAAAGAAAGAAAGAAAGAAAGAAAGAAAGAAAGAAAGAAAGAAAGAAAGAAAGAAAGAAAGGAACATGCCGCTCGAGATGGTTCAAGCTCAGTAAATTCACATTCCGTGTTGAATATTACGAAAAACAGAATATTTAATGGGAGCGCTGTTCAGTACCGTCAAAGAGTCATGAGTTCAAACCAGATGCGAAATTTTACCGGTCTGTCTTGTCAAGCGATGTTAAAGCTGGCAAACCAGATTGATATTGCGGCTAGCCATCTGTCTGGTGGCAGAGGACAAAGCGTTGAGAAAAGAATGCCGCTTCGTGAAGTGTACTTGAAAGCGATCGCTCAAGACGGAATGATGGAAAGTAAAGTTCCTTTGAGAGAGAGATAAAGCAAGGAGAGGAGTGGAGATCTTTCGATTAAAATTGCCCTTATTAGAACTGCTTCGAGTCCTGGAAACACTCTTTCTTTTAAAGGTCGCACGTTAAAGAAAGAAGCCCACTTTCGTTTGTAACGCGAACTAGTGACACAGCAGCTGGCAAAACATAATGCGCAGTAAGCCTTGCACCATTTTCGGTTTTATACGAGGCTGTGAACTATAGTCGACGACACCCTAAGGCTAGAAAGAAAAAATGTACCACTATGCACGCGTAAAATGCACGTCCAATCGCGGCCGCTCTTTTCTATGACATAAATGTTAAGAAGAATCAATCAAAAACGCAACATCGAGTCGTTTAATGAGACGAGAGGCGAGGCACCACTGCACCGGCAGCCGCCATCCGGATTTTCTTGCCATGTTTGTTTCTTCCAAAAGAAGGTCTCTCGTACTGCTATTCGCACGTAGTTACATATAGTATACCTCAGCGTCACTCTCGCCAGTCGTTATTCGATGCAGTAGAAGCTTGCGATTGTGCCGCTTTTGAAGTTTACCAAAGCTGCAGGCGCTCGGAGTGTTTATCGCGCACCACAGTTTCGGCAGCGGAGGAGAAAAAGTTTATTAAAACAGAGGCATTTGCACTGAAAATGACACGGCTTAGAGACAGATGCTTGGTGCATAGGATGTGTCCTGCCGTGAAATTCTACACGTACTACGCATTTATTTCATCGACAGTGAGAATAAATCGGCTTGTGACTGTCATCTGGCACAGAAAAACGCAAGAGCGCATACTTTGCCCTTGGCCGGCGTATCCAACAATTGACGTTAGCCTCTTTAGAAAACCCGGAGTCCGCGAGCGCGAAGAAACGCCACGCAGCCCTCGAAGGTGCGCATGCGTATTCGTATGCGCCGTTTTCCAATAGTTGATGCTCTGTCGATCATGGGCTCGTCAGCGATCGGTCGTTTCTGATATGGGACTCTGTTATTTTATCGAGGTGACTGTTATTTCACGTTTCCACATTTCATTGTTGCCTGCATATGAACGTCTTGCATAGGGGAGCGCGGATTTGGTTAGGAAGAACACACGGCAGAAAAGACGTGGTGTGTTCTTTCTTCCTAACCAAATCCGCTCTCCCCTATGCAACATGTCGAACCAACTAGTCAACAACTGACCATTTTGATGGATATGAACGCATGACAGTCGTTGTTGCCTGTAGCAACTGAAGTGCTGCGCTGCTGAGCACGTGAATGAAGGTTCAATTCTCTAAATGGTGGAAGGAAACAGTTAGGGTAGGGGGGCATAGACGTCAGACTCTGGAGTTTCCAAGATGTGTGGCGCCACCTGTCGGAGAAGTATTGAGTAGTGCATAGACCGACTCTCTCGCATAGTTTGCTATGGGACCAGGTGCAACTAGCGAGTGCGAAACAACGATTGAGCTTAATATCGCGTGTGTTTGCGCATTTAGCACTCAGAACGAGAGCTGTGAATTGCTCTCCGCTAGTCGGACGCGCCACCAAACCGTCGTGAAGTGCTTGCTGGATCACTCGCCTGAACGACGGCGAAAACAGCAGCAGACGAGAGCCCTCCGCACGCTACGAAGAAACTCCGCAAGAGACGCACTGTTGCGTTGTGAGTTGCCACGGACGTAAAAGACTGAATAACAACGTTAGTTTTACCGATTTCCATAGTTGTCGTACGAAGAAGAAAGGCGAGAGCGCTGGATACGAGCCGTTGCGAGCGTGTTCGGTAACCGAAGTACCCGCGTTCTCCACAGCCAGTGGCATGAATGTGTGGCTCTGCTGTTGTTTTGCGTAGCCCTGATGCAAAACCGTGGTAACCTTGACTATGAAGCTCAGCAGAGGCTCTGACCGCGGTGCTTGTCGTGTAACACGAAGTGAGCAGCTAGAGGCAGACTGGAGACGCGTGATACGCACACCGCGACGAGTTGGTCGCCACAACACAGCATCGCAGACATATGTACTACGTTTTGAAGGCTCAGAGTTCTGGTTCTAACTAGCTAACACCACGTGCGTCATACAAGTAAATCGCAGAATGTTGGTCGTTCAGGTTTGTTTCGCCCGTGTCCTCCGCGACTGCCGTAGCTATCTCGGAGGCCACGGTTTTGCCTTTGGTTGTACCCCGCGAAAGTGGACACGCACGTATCCCCATTTGCAGTACATACAAACGGAAGACGACCATCAAGAGACCATTTGAGGATGCGTAATAAAACACTCCAATGCACAGGAAGCGAGAGATGAATTAAGGGAGAATGCAACTGAAAAGGCGAAAATCGCCGGGGCCATTCGCCCCTGATGAACCGAGTTTTGTACCACTGATCGTAAGATGCATAGCTAAGTAAATTGATCGTGTATGTAGGTACTTTATCGCTGTGGCATACGTATATACCCGATTTTAACGCATTTAGGCTCTAGAGAACGGATGTCGGAGGGCTTGCCTCGAACTAGGTGTCGTGTGATGCTCGCTTGTACTTGCGAGTTGCAGCGCGCGGGAATAACTAAAACTTATTTTGTTGTACTCGCAGTTCGCTTTGATCAGCTTCCTTTGTTTCTGAAGCGTGGATTGGCGGAAGAAGCTTTCCAGGTCCTTGATTTTTAGGAAACCGCGCCTCAACACCAACGAAAGAGGAGGGTTATATTGCGGCCTATGCACATGCGCTTGCGGGCGGCTCTCTTTGCACTACCCAGTTAGGGCCAGGGCTACGATGAGGGCGCTGGTGGCGGTGTTTTTCGCAGCGCCGCCTGGGCAGAGTCTGACGTCTATTGCGCAATACGAAAGAAAGAAAGAAGTATAATAATTTTCTGGGCCGTTGCGTCCCAAAACCACGGTATGATTATGAGAGACGCCGTAGAGGAGGGCTCCGGAAATTCTGACGTTCTGGTGTTCTGTAACGTGCATTGACATCGCACAACACACGGGCCTCTACCATTTCGCCTCCACCGAAATGCGACCGCCGCGGCCGGGATCGAACCCGCGACCTTCGGGTCAGCACCCGAGCACAGTAGCCACTGATCAACTGCGGCGATAGAAAGAAAGAAAGAAAGAAAGAAAAGAAAAGAAAATGTAGTTTGTCAGGCACACACACGCCAAGCTTCGCTTGCTCCCATTTTCCTGATAGAGCAAGGGATTCTAAATTTTTATTAATAGGGGCAACTTTTACTCTATCGATGCCCTCTTTCCGACACCGATTTCATATCCTCCATGGGGGGTAGCAAACCGGCAGTTTGCATATGATTAACCTGCATGCCTTTCTTCCTCTGTCTGTGTTCGTGGCTGGCAGCAGATTTTATCAATGGCTTGAAAATGTTGATTTGTTAATTGACCATCAGCGTACGTGCCCTTCAGAAGTTACTGTGTCCTACGTACAGTACATTGCTCTTTCGTTCTGCTTTCCTTTTCCCCAGAGCAGATTATTAGCAGGTTCAAAGCGCACTAACTCCGGTTGACTAGTGCGATTTTCCTAAATGGACAATGTCTTGAGAAAGAAGAAGAAAGTCAATTTAAAATATTGCGCGAATACGTGATGACCAACGAACCGCTTGTTCAACTTGGTTTTCTTTATAGTTATTCCTTTCATTTACCATGGCGCCACACAGGACATCTCATCGTCTATCACGGTTGCCTGAGAGACACCTATTCCGCTAACGAAGAAACGCGCAAAAATCTCTTCTAGCACGTAATGCGCATGCGTGTGAACCGTTGTGTATCAAAGGAGGTCTATCTGCAGATAGACTGTAGAACGTCGCAGGCGCCACGGTTCGGTAAGTTTTCGAAAAACACTGAAACAAAGAAACTAAAGCGCCCAGAAATCTCGGACCCACTCAGTCAGGAATATTAAGTTTAAGTTCCTTTTTTTTTTTTTTCGAGCCAATGGTCAATGAACTCTATTTGGCAGTTTAGATTTGGGATCTTTACTGCATCTCACATACAGGCCTACAAAAAAAAATAATAGAAGTTCTTCCGAAACGACAGCTTCCGCTTAACGGAAAGGTTGTAGATACTATCGCGAAGTTATTTTTTCCTTCTTAGAAGCCTTGGAAACCAAAGGAAGAATAAGCTGCAAATTTGACGGCGCTTCTGAAACTGCAACCTACAAATGACGTGTAACATAGAAAGCAAAACAAGAAGCGTGCGTGACTGCAGCGATAGTTTATGAAAGACCTGGGTTTCTCAATAAAACAGTCATATCCTTATCGTTGCAAACTCCGGTTGGTATCTTCCGGTTGCGCGACGGGCGTCGTTCGTTCTCCGGGTGAGCCGGTTAAAAGGAAATTTGTTGCGCAAACCGCGCGGGGCCATCCACCGCAGAAGTTGCTATCAAAGTGAGTGTCTCGGAATTTTCGATGACTACGTTCATTGTCTGCCCATCCCATTGAGTTTTGTAGTGTATGTATTGCACCACTGTGCGTTCACTTGAAATCACACCACAACTACAGGCTACAGAACGACATAATTGGTTTCACGTACTCGAACGTACTAAATCTGATATAATAAAACTTCTAGACAAACAGGTTCTTGACGATCAAAACTGGCCTGAAAGTTGCCACTACTATATAAGCGATATGTGAAAAGGTTTGGTGGAGCTCATACCCGTTGTCATCAGAGTACATCATCACAAAGGGCGCCACAGATAACGCGAAGTTCATTGCTCATGATTTCGACAGATTAGTTTTGTTTCATTATTGGGAGAAAAAGCATTGCACAACAAAAGAAAGAATCCTACGAGTTCGCAAACTGGCTGTTTGCATCACAATGACAAACTATCAAAGAAAGACAGTTTTAACAAAGGCGAGGTGCCATATTGTCACGTGGTTGTGACGGTGAACAGTCACGTGGTCAAAATGGTAAGGACTGAGTTATTTATTAGGCGAACTTGTGCCCAGCAAAAGAATACTCACAGTACAAGCAAGTGGCACTCGTAGTAAGATGATAGCGGCGAACATGGTCGTCAATAAACTGATCGCCGGCGGAACTCGTTGTCGTTTACACACGAGTGAAAAAAATATTCCAGGGTTATCGCTCGAGCTAGCGTTAGCTCCAGAAAAACACTGGTCTAATGGCGTCGCGCACGCAATCTCAACAGAACTCTCTAAAACCATCGCGAAGATTCCCAAACATTGCGGCGCGGCCTGCGCCGAACGGTAGTAACTATTTGTTTTTGTGGATGAAGCCAGATCACATAAATATAAAGGAATAAACGCGCGTGGCAATATTGCGATCAGCATAATTGCAATAATTTGTCATGGATTGCCCCATATGGGATACTAAACGACGAAGAGCCGGTTCAGAGGACGAACACAAATTGTATTTGTCTTACGGAAAGGCCAGGTGAATTTAGGAACAAATTGGAACGTGAGCCAGAGGAGAGGGGCTTATTAAATACACTAAGTCTTTTGAAATGCGTAGACGTTTAGCAAAACAGATTCACAGGGTCCCTTATGTATTCACCTAAGACGACTTGAAGGCGAGAGCCATCTTCTTCTTCTGCCCCCCCCCCCCCCACCTCCCACCCGAAAGCTTTCTGCACCTAACATTGTTTTGCACTGCCTCCAAGATCGGAGGCACCTCACCTGGTTTTGCACTGCCTCCGTGATTGGCCCACCTTTGACCAAGCTACGATGTCTTGTGATGACGTCATCATGTGGCGTTATTTCACGTGAAGTCACAGTGACGTCAAGATTACGTCACAAATTTTGCCAGTTCGTGTGTTCGTATTGTGACGTCATCACGTAATGATTTTTTTTTTTGCATCACTCTATTGCCCCCGACGCGGACGGTCAATTTTCTCGTTTAATGAGGCATCTAAGGCTTTCGACTTAATAATTCGCACTTAATGCAATATACGCAGCGCACATGAGAAATGGCAACCGAAAAGTGCCACCTTCCATCGAAACAGGTAATCAAGAAATCCTGCTCGGTAACGTGCCTTCGTTCGTTTACCACTGAGAGCGGCGGTTTACTATAATCGCTTTACTTATGAAAGGAATATCAAATGCGTGGTAGGTCGAAGGTACCTGTCTGCTTGATCTTTAGCACTGACCTGGTTGTGCATGCTCATATATAAAAATAACACCTTCAGCCTATATATTAACCTTTCGTTCGGATGTTTGAATGTCGGTTATGTTCCCACACCACTCCCCCCCACGGGGATTTTTAAAGCTTCAGTATTTTAGCTGAGAGCCACTAATGCTGCAAGTTGTTCTGCTCGCTTGCATTGCGCTGTTTCAGTCGACCTGTGCGTGCCGACATTGCTATACCACTTGCCCCTAGCTCCGATAACCATCGATGTCGTTTTTTTTTCTCGCTACGCACAGCTACTGGACATTGCTGCATTCATGTCATAGGCTCGGTATGCCGACGTAGACGTAGCCTGGAGCTGTAAATGCGCCTGTTTTCTTCTTACTAACTACTAAATGAGCTAGACGACGCCGGCCAGCCTTGACATGTGAACCGGCAGACACGTTGGCCTGGTGATTATCGAGATTGTTATTTTTCTTCATAGTATGCGCATACGTGTGTGTGTATTCGGTCACGTAGGTGCAGCAGTATCACACCCCTACGCTCTTCCGAAAAAAATCATTCCAGCCCTGGTCGCAGCTGAAGCAAATTTTCCCGTGACGTCGCGACACCCCTGACACGCAGAGCTGATCGCACTAGTCTTCCTTGATGTGCGCCTTTTAGCTATTAGTTGTCACAATTTTGGTCCGGAATAATGCCATCGCATATAACCACGTTTTAAAGAGAAGGAAGTCATTTCAAGATGTTCTGGAACCAGAGAAAAAAAAAAGGCCCGTTCAAGCGTATAGGTCCTCAGCACGAGTCCAACGCACTCATTTCACGTGCAGACTATTACAGCAATACTGAAGCTGCGCTAGCACACAACTGTTTCAATCATTCGCAGCCAATCAGGAGTCATTTAGCTCGTTACTTTCTTTCGGTGTCTACCCTAATACATAGTGAAGCAACCCAGGTCAGAATATTTTTCTCTATTCATAAATAGAGAATATTAGTCTCTATTTTTATCTTTCTCCAGCGTTAGGTTAAGTAGTTGCACTGATTTGAACAGCTGTCGAAGCAATTTAGATTCGTTATACAGATAGTGAAAGCGAGGCTGAGATCACTGACAGAGTACTTTTAAATGCTGGGCTTTTCACGAGCCAAAACCTTGATATGATTATCACGGACGCCGTAGTTGGCGGCTTCGGATTCAGTTTGACCACCTCGGGTTCTTTAACGTGCACCTATATCTAAGCACGCGGGTTTTCTTGCATGTCGCCTACATAGAAGTGGCTGAGAGCCAGTTCTGCGGTTGGGAGTATGTACGTGCGCGAAGAAAAGCGCGATCATTGGCTCCTACTTTAGTTACTTTAGTATAGCTTTCGACCCATTTAACGCATTTCGACACCGGTTTTTTTTTAATGCTGTTCCCCCTTTTATTCATTCGTTCGCATGAACCCGCGCCCCCAGTATTGTCATTATTCGCCACTCAGTGAGAGAGATGACAAATATAATATGATAAGATGGTAACAATGCTCCCACAATACCTCAACAGGTTCATGTTTGTGTCGTGCATAGCACGAACGGCCTCAGTATTCTCGGTTATTCTTCCTGTCTGGGCAATTTAGCAAGTTGAACCAGTACTGTGCAGCAAAAAAAAAAAAAAAAAGTAAGAGAGAGGGAGAGAGAGAGAAACCTTCATTGTATTTTTTTATCTTGTGTGAACCACCCGCAAGCATGGCACAAGCATTGCATAATGCCCCACATAATGGATTCCATAATGGATTGCATAATGGATTAGGTTGAAATAACCACTACGGCGCATATCGCGCTGTTTTGCTTCGCGAAGGCTTCGCTTCACATGGATTCCAACATACGTGTTGTAAACGTGTACTTTATTACTTCGCAAAAGACGCAGAAATAAGTGGTATGGAATAGAAAGTATAACAGCAAACATTCGCTCCAATTCATTAAGGAAAGACCTTCGGCGCAATTAACGTACAAAATATTAATTTCCTTTAAACGTTGTTTTGCCAGTTGGCGTCAAAACCTTCCGCGCGATTCTGACAGCGTTCGTTCTGCACAAAACCAAGAAAAAAAGGAGCAGTGTGGCCCATTGATCTAGTTGATTAAGTCTGTTCTGAATTAGCGGCTGAACATGCTCGTTTCTCCTCAAACATAGCAGGTGGACTAGCCTATGACTTGGCCATGACTTTCCTTGTGACACAAACCAGCTGCGGCACCAGACCATTCGGAATTGTAAAATCAGTGTATACACGTCAGCTGTTGCACGCACGAGAAAACGTTGAAACGAACATTTGTGGAACCATCTGATCACGTCTAAAACGTGATTACACAGAAATATTCAATAACTAACAATCGCAGCGCTGTTCCTTTACACACGTCACTGTCACGTTAGCGTTTGCATCGCTTATTTAGGGCATCATAACAAATAAACAAATATGACAGAGTTGTGTTATCGCTAAACAGCCGCGAACGTGACTGCAGCGTAATTTTTAGGACGCGTGAAAGCAACGTAGCTATTTAGACGCGGTGTCCAAGTTATTCAAAACGAAGGAGGCCATTCCTGAGAGCACCACCGAGGCATCCAGGGGTGCTGTAGAATGAAACCGTACCGCCCTGCACAAGAGAGAGAAATAGATGAAAAGGAAAAGACAGGGAGCTTAACCTGGTAGTAACAACCAGTTTGCTACCCTGCATAGGGTTGGGGAAATAGGGGTCGGAAAGAGGACAGAGAGAGATAAATAAAAACAAAACAAGACAATGCACACATGCACACTCATGCAGGATGTTCCTATCAGAGCCGTATTGATAGACCGGTTGAACGCAGAAAGCGCAGTAGCGCCTGCACAGCCTTCTTCTGTGACGTGAAATCCTGTCGGTGGCGCAGGATTCTTTCTCCCGAAAGAGTTCGGTCGTCCAATTTATCAAGCGCGTTGCAAAGCGACCGTCTTTGCGAGAAGTACCGTGGACGGTCGCACAGAATATGTTGAATCGTTTCATCACTTCCGCAGTGGTCGCAAGCTGCGGTGTCGGCCATTCCTATGCGGAACGCGTACGCGTAGGTAAATGCGACACCCAACCATAACGTGCACAAAATATTTGTCTCAATCATGGCACAAACAATTTTGTACCGGAAAAGCAGACAAAAGCTTATCGAACTGGACGACATATTTAAGCCTCGTATAATCATAGCGACGCAACGAATCTGAGGTCATGCAGCGTGGATAGGTATATCTGTGTTTAAGCATGAACTGCCTCGAAATGCCACTCCAAACAGTTGCAGCTAGAATCAAATTACGTCTCATTCACTTGGGGAAGTTGACAATGCGTACCACAACTTTACACTTATCACGTAAGGAACAAAAGCGTTAAAACAAGGAGAAGGTGTTCCCTTTAGCGCAGACACATTCTAGGTCATGTGATTTCTGTCGCCTAGTGGGGAACAATTTGCAAGCGTAAATGACCAGATCCTCTGTTTGCGCGTTCTAAATGTTTTCTGGAGGTGACAACGTATACGTGAGTGCACCTGCACCACATTCACGAGGTCGTGGCTTACGGCATGGCTAGATTTCTTTCTTTCTTTCTTTCTTTCTTTCTTTCTTTCTTTCTTTCTTTCTTTCTTTCTTTCTTTCTTTCTTTCTTTCTTTCTTTCTTTCTTTCTTTCTTTCTTTCTTTCTTTCTTTCTTTCTTTCTTTCTTTCTTTCTTTCTTTCTTATATTTTATCTCCTTTTTTTTGCCTGCTATAACGTAACGGTGCAGCGCTGATTGGTGTGTCCGCGAACTTTTCGGTGCCTGATCTTAACTGTCAACCATCACACAAATTTACTCAAAGCCCTCGTCTCCTAGAGAATGTCAGCTCGGATGACGAAAAAAAAAAACAGCTCTGATATTTTCTCCATTGCGGGGATACAAAAGCGTAAATGCACACTTCCTCTGATAGCGCTCGTCAGGCTCCAAACGGACGTAGCGGTTGAAATCCAACCTACTTCCTGCTATTACATTTCATTTAAGGCCACGCGCGAAGAAGGAAAAAATATCCAAACTGCACGTTACTGACCGGTAAGGCGCTCGTTGTGCGCAGCAGACCCCCTGGTCCTTGCGAACCTCCTATTGTTTTTTTTGTTTCTGTTTTTTTTTTCATGCATCTACGAAGCGGAAAAGTCCTCCGTAACGGGTTTTCTTTGTCGACGACGCTTCCTTTCACGCAGACTATACCAAATGCGTGAAGGCCTAATCGCGTTTTGATTGTCGCAGTAACCAACTTTTCACGTCGCTGTGCACAGTATAAAGGCAAAAGAACAGTATCCACTTCCATATGAAAAAGAACGTGCGATATATTTTTTTTTTGTAACGTTCAAATGCAGTCTTCTTCTAAGTCCAAAATCAAGTGCACTCTTCTTCCGGTTATCTCGATTTGACACTGGCTTCGAGTCCTCTACTTGGGGTAGAATGACGCTCCTAGATCACGTGCAACATGAAGCCATGTGGCAAGAAGAATGTTCTACATTTGCCGCCATAGCTACGAGTGGAGTTGGATAGCACTCCCATAGCTACGAATTAAAAAAAAAGAATCTAAAGAAAAGTGGAGTGGGGTGAATTGATAGTGCAAAGAAATTGTACTGCGAAGGTTGTGAGTCCATTAATTAACCATCGATGACCAGTTTTTTTTATTTCGCTTTATTCTATATTGTCTGCCATTCAGTTTAAAAGTGCAAATAATTCAACCTATTTTTTGTCGGCCCCATTACCTCTTGGCTTCGTGTGATGGTTCTGTACAGTGCAGAGCTACCAGCTATTTTAAAGAATCAGAAATTGAAAACAAATTAAAAAATAGGATGTTAAGAGCCACGGACTAAAAGCCGCAAAACCACTTCACGATGCTCACAGTACGGTTCCCTTTCAAAGAAAACTCAAAGAACTGTCAAAAAAAAAAACGAAACACATCGCACCACGGAGCAAGGGGTCGCAGGTTCGAATCCCCGGTGCCACTTGAGCCGAATGTTTTTTTTATTTCTTTATTTGCATCTACCTCGAATTTACGCTCACGGACAACGCTGATTTTTCGCTCACAACCGAAGACGCCACCGCCGCTGCCGACCCCACCGACACCGACACCGCAATTTCTGCGAAACGAGCTCTTTAACGCTGTCGCGTTAATGACTCATACGTGCCATGGCGCTGTTACCTTTTTTTGTTGCGTTAGGAAGTCAATAGCAATAACTGAATGGCAGTTGCCAAAAGATGTGGAGAGAAAAGACATATAACTGTGCCGGAGACCGAAATTGTAAACGGGCCCTTCAAATCCATCATGCCGGACATCAGAGAGAAAAAAACTACTGAATATTAGAAGACTACTTTAATCTTGCGCTGGACGAGGAAAGGTCATCTCTGAATAATTATTTGGATGACGTATACGCTAAGCGAGTCCAGTGGGTATTTTTAACGTTTATCTTTTCATTATTCACGTTTATTTGTTCGCATTGCTCTTTCCCGACTGACGTATATCATAATCACGATTCCTTGTTCGTAGTTTCTTTTCTAACTCTCGGTGCCACGGAAGGACGCAAAATTTCATCCGTGGCCACTTAAACCCGAAGCCACGTGCCGTCGAGGTTTTCTGCTGAAGAAAAGACTGAGGGCACTGTTAAAAAAAAAGAGAGAGATTGCTGCGACATAGAACGACGCGATAACAACGAATGTGTGCGTTCAACCATTCATCAAAACTTGAGCCCTGCCCCTTATACATTTACTACAGTTTTATCGAACTGCCACACAAGCGAAGCGAAGCCTCGAATAAACCTCCCAACAAAACGGCACCCTGCGCCCTGCGATGCTCTACGTCGACAGCGGCAGTCACTGCCGAGCTTGACTGCTTAGAGAAGTCGAGCGAAGCCGAAGCTGCGTCAGCATCCGGAGCGGAACAGGCTGTCACAAAGAGGACGACACCGCCCCACTGCCCGACTCGTTATGTAGAAAGGGCGCTCTGTCGAGCGGACAAACGCGAGTATATAGGTGCTCGAAGCCTTTTAAGCGCAGCCACTCACCATGTCTTGGTACCGGGTGGAGAGGCGGCAGCACTCTACCACGTTACTTGTTTTTAAGACTGATATACCACCCCTGTTGGGTTTGAATTAAGGCCTTTTATCGTGTCATTGCTCTTGAAAAATACTTTCCGTAGTCACTGCGAGAAAATGCGTTAGCGCCTCGTCACTTCTCAAGGTGATAGTTGTTTGATCACGTCAGTTACTATCTCGTCGCTTGACAGGCCTGGATGATCAAGTTAAGTTTCGATGTGTACCTCCGAGAAAAGCGACACCTTCAGTGCAAACAATAATAATTGCCGGGGCTTTACGTGGCCAAACCAAGGTGTGATTTGAGGCGTGCCGTAGTGGGGGACTCCGGATTAATTTCGGCCACCTGGGGTTCCTTAACGTGCACCTAAATCTACGCACACCGGCTTTCTTTGAATTTTGCCCCCGTCGAAATGCGGCCATCGTGACTGGGAATCGCACACGCGCCCTCGAGCTTAGCGTCAGGGCAAACAATGACGTCATACTCTGGGCTATACGCGCCCTTAGTTCACTCACGTGATTTATAACGCCTGCATACAGTACCAGTTAAGTGACCAAATCGTCAGCACGGGGTCTTCAGGTAGTAGCAAGCGCAAAACCCTAAACGTATTCTTTCATTTCCCTTTAGTTTATTTGTATAGCTGGAGACATAAAAAAAATAAATTACCCAATGCCTTCCTCGGTGACAATCTTGTAAACCCGAGACACAATGAAAACTAACCGAAGCCAGGCCCCATCATTCAACCTCCCCGTTTACTGTTACAATGCAGTAACTTGGACGGATGAATGCTTGATGGTGCGTGACAACGTTGAGTTCGCATAGAAGCGCGTAAAACACTCCGCAAGCTCCTTCGCATGCATAATTGTTTGATGTTTAGAGCAAGAGCGCTCATGTGCTTCGTTACGAAGCATCTAATGAGTAGTAGCTAATTCCTCTTCTCTTGTATGTGTTATGAATGTGTTATGTGGTTATCACTGTATATATCATAATCGTCACCCAGCACCTGGAGTAGCATGTCAGGCGAACAGCCAGGCAAACATCTCCCGCTTCATTAAAATGTTTATCTCTCTCTCTTCTCTTGTATTCAGGTGTCATTCCCTTTGCAGCCAACTATTATGAAAACTCACTCCCTCTGTTTAAGGTCGCTAATATATGATATAGCTGAAAGCCTTGTCGGTAATGACGTAGTGAAATAATCTGTCGCAGTTATTGATTCAGTGAAATAATCGTAGCGGTGCACTTTCACATGCAGCTGTAACGGCGGCGTTTCGATGCAGCTCCGTTACTTGCATTTTAATTAAACAAATAAGCGTTCGTATCTGGCTAACACTTCACAGACACTGTCCGTCACTCAATTCCTATTGAGCACAACATGCGACCCGCCGCGGTGGTCTAGTGAGTATGGTGCTCGGCTGCCGTCCCGAACGTCGCGAGTTCGAATCCCGGCCGTGGCGGCCGTGTTTCGATGGAGGCGACATGCATGGAGCCCGTGTACTTAGATTTAGGCACACTTTAAAGCAAACCTGATGGTCAAACTTTCCGGAGCCCTCCACTACGGCGTCCCTCATAATCATATCGTGGTTTTGGGACGTAAAACCCCAACAATTATTATTGAGCAGATGATGCATACACATATGGAATGATGCGTATACAGTGGAACCCGAGCTTCATTTTTTTTTTTTACTTTCTGTGTTTCCTGTAAAATTTTCTATTCTTTTTTTGCTGTTTTCTTGATACTACCTCGTTAACAGGGTTAAATATTTCAAAGCAACTTTCCATTTTTAGACCCGATAGAGCATTTCATCTTTAATAAGTGTTTATCTCTTTGTTTTTCTCATTTTGTATGTTTCAGTTGCGACGAAGAAGGTGCTACGAGAAATACCCGGTGGCCGCGATAGTGGCGTTGGTCAGCCTCAGTTCCATCGTCAGAACGGCCGCACAGATTGACAGGTCAAACAGAGAGCCGAATGACAGCGCAAATCGTATTCCTTGGCCCGTGTACCAGCACAGCACCGCATCCAGCGCTCTCGGGCTAAATCAAAACAGGCCACAGGAGGCCACTAAGCCGAGACCTCGCCTCTCTGATTCTCTATTACCGCCGTCATTCATTAAGGTCATCAATTCCGTCAGCTCTCCGGACTGGGAAACAACCACACCCGCAGGGCCACGAGCAGTTGTTCTGACAACCTCTACGACAACGACGACCACAACTACTACGACCCCTCCTCCTCCACCGCCTCCTCCTCCTACTCCATCGACAACCGCGCCGGCGCCTACGAGCTCCGCCTACATCAAGCGAGGCCAACCACCAGAGGTCGACCCGTTAAGCCCCAGTGCCTGGAAGGCTGTGCCAGAGAGCCCTCCATTTCCCAAAAGGTCCAGGTTGCAGGCAAAGAGACGACGAAAGCTGAGGCCGAAGCAGGAAACTGCGGCTCAAAGAGCACACGCTGTTCACCACCGAGCAGGCAACAGAGGCATCAACTACTGCCCATCCTACGAGAAAGTTTGGCGTGACCCGTCGTCAGCTTCCACCCCTCGTTCGCGGCTATAGGAGCAAACCGACCAAGAGCACGCCGCCTACGACCACGCCACCGAGGAGGGCTTACGTGAGACCCGCGTTATCTGGGAGAAAGTACACTCCAGCGATTCCACGTCGACCTGTGCTGGCGACGTCCACCAGCACCACGTCTTCCTCTACAAGTAGTTCGTCGACAACGACTACAACCTCGACGAGGCGGCCTTTCGTCTTCGGTGAGCGCAAGGTTCCCTCCTGGTATGGCCAGACGAGCACGAGCACAACCACGACGTCAACTACCCGCCCGCTGCTGTCAACACCGCTCGCCAGACTGGGTCGTAGGCCACCGGGTCTGCGCTACAAGCCCGACGACTTGTCGCCAGGGTTCGGGCCTCGACCAAGGTTGTCCCTGCGTCCTCTGCCGTCAGTGATTAGGGACGCCGTGCCTCAAACAGTCGAGAAGGACGAGTTGGAGCTATCTCAGTCGGTTCAAACGCCAAATGGGCGAAGGCGCCTGGTCAATGACGTTCCCGCAAGGGTACATTTAGTGAAGGGTCAGCTACCCGATCTACCAACGCCACAAATAGCGCACAACGAGACAGAGACCATTAAGTATGAAGGCAGGCAAGGAGGCTCCGATGAAGGCGGCGAAGTTGTACGGTTTGTGGCAATACCACATTTCGTGGAAGGAAACACCCCGTCGAGGAGGGCCGATTTCAAGGAAAGTTCGAGGGTTCCTTTCAGAAGGATCTTCAGAAATCCTTTTGTGGTTCCAGTAAGAAGTAAGTACGATGGTTTTGTACTTTCTGTTTGTACAATGTTCGTCCGCAAAGTCAGAATCTATGAAACAGCATGGCAACCAGCAACTTAATATGAATACACCTTCACCATAACTCTTGCAATATGTCTTGTGCGTTGCTAGTTCCCTTAATTGCTGCTAGTTCCCTTCGCTGCTAGTTCCCTTAATCTGTCATCATTCCTTTCCGCGTTACATTTCTCTGTGGGAACACGTTAAAACTGCACTTTTCGATGTTTGTTGCTGGGCTGACAAAACTTCGAGAAGCAGTGGTTATGGGTGCAGTTTTGATAAAACACAAAAATATTTTACAGCTACACATATGTCAAATGTACCATCTTGGGATCTAGCTTAATGGTCGATGATATCACGCAAAATTAGGTGACTAATTAATAACAGGTCATATTTCTGTTGGAGATGACCCTCAAGAGCATCTCATTGTTTCTTCGTTTGCTCAGAACATATTATGTGTCATCACAGAGATTTTCATGCACACAATACGAAATCATCAGCAAGTACTAAGAGGGAGTCTATGAAACTTGGAAGAGCAATGAGCATGAAAGAACGAATAGTCGCAGAGGGGACAGGGCACATCTGTATGTGTAACATGTTCGCACAAGATGTTCCTTCAACAAGAAATTCATGCCGCTAGCTAATTAACCTTTCTTATTACTCAATTTGGCTTAGCTGAAGCTCTTCTTATTTCGCAACGTAAAATTGGTTTCAATATCGTTTTCCCGAGCCCGCGGATATTTTCATGAGCCGTCTGAGTGGATGACCTCGATCGCGAATGATTTATTGAGGTATCTCATTTGGCGTACTGCCGCATAAGAAAAATAAGAAAACAAGAACGTTTTACCCATACCTCCGCCATAACGAACACAAATGCTTTTCATGCTCATTCAACAGATGGGTCGGCCCTGACAAAGCAGTTCGTAATAAGGCAGTTTGAAAAGGACAGGCGCAGCCCGATCGGCACAAAGAACGCAATAATAGAGATGGCGGACGGCCGATGAAAAAGTTATTGCGGACAGAACTTCAAATTCTACGTCTGCTAATTTTCTAACCGTTGCCTAACCAATTCATGCTGTCAATGATAACGCGATCAATGATTCCCAACACAGCACCAAAACACGCAATCACCTATACTTTTACAATATATGCTTATGAATGCTGTGTGCTCTGCAGGTAAAAAAAACAGCACTAAACAGCCAAGGCTGGTTCCCAATTTCTCTGGCACACCTTCACAATATATTCATGTGATGAAAGTCCAGTAAAAATCTTAATATAGGCTGAACACCAGTAGCGGTGTTGGGCCAATTTAAAGGGATACCAAATACAGATTTTGACGTTAAGATGTAAGGGTAAATAACGTTTTTGGAAAGTCTAAAAGGCCAGGATAAAATTTGCACTTGTTTCAAAGGACGAAGCGAAGGTTATTTGGATCGTATAACAAGGAGTAAGTAGGGACAAATAGTGTCGACTTCAAGCTACGAATAAGGTTAAGAGAAGAAGAGTGTCCCTTTTAAGTTTCCCGCAGCAGCGTCCCGCGTCGCCACGAATCTTTACAGTGACCTCTCTGGACTATATTTATTTGGTTATCACACGAAGTGGGTCAGGTTGGCAACTTTATTGGTCCCATCAGTTGCTGTAAACACTCTTCAGGTAATCAAAGTTTCAAGCATTGTGTCATGCGTGCACAGGCAAATATGATCAGTGTTCAGCCGAACTCCAAGTGCACTCGAGGACGTAGAGCTATGGCGTGATTATCAGTGGAGGCAGGGAGGATTCAACGAGTCAGCGAAATTTGAGATGACACGACGTGAGATGATACGTAGCTCGGCAACAGAAACATAAATTGTTCTTCTGTAAATTCAACCTGTCAAAACATTGAAGGGGACATAGTTGATGAACTAACTTTAAAGCTACGGCTTACCGTCACATTAGTTCGGAAAAAGTCCTACTTGCCGAAATGCGATATGTCACAGTGGTGCATAGTGCACCACTTATGTACGCCCTAAGTTCTTCAATACGTGCCCATTAGCAGAATTCTGTAAATATTTTTCGGTGCTGAGATATGAAGTTATAAACGTTATCCCGCAGTCGCTCCAACCTTCTTAAAGTTGTTGTTATTTACAACAGTCTGTGTAAAATTATTCAGGGCCTGGATTTAAACTTACTGTCGGCAGATATTATTATTCTTTCATTTATTAAATTTGGCGCAGTGGAAGCTTAGCAAGACTTATATATTGACATGTATTTAGATTGAAGATGTTCACGTAAAGCTTCCTTTTGACTCAGATTGATCGTTTGTGACAGAACAAGCAAAGCATTCTTTTTTAACTGTGTTACAACTTTTTAGAATGATTCCTCTTTTTCTGCTTTCATTCTCTTATGCTTGACTGACTCACGGCGTCATGCCTGTCACCCTTGCAGGAAGGTTCCCTTACGCCGGGCCCGTGGCCGTGTTCCCGCCCTCCCTGTCCTCCATTGAAGACAGCAGCAGCCAGGACGAAGAGGTTATCCGCATTCCGGTGCAGAGGCCAGAGGTAAGTGATCAGCCACTCCGCAGTTATACGTGGAGTCTTTAGTCGTGAAAGATACGACATAGGCCGCCACGGTCGCAGGCAGCGCTGCGCTCCGTCGACGGTGGTGTCCCTAGTCTCCTCCGTGAGCATTTCCATGCACATACATACAATTAAACCATAGATAAGATGCTACATGGGTGCACAAAGGCCACTTAAGTTGAGTGACGCGGGAACGAGTCGCCATCTATACGCAACAAAGCTCGAGAAATGTGATGTATGCCCTGTGTTTTATCTCATTTTATCACGAATATACTGTGCATTCAAAAACATTAGGCAATCCCCCTCAACGGCGCTTCAGCTTTTTAGTCTAGTTTGGTAATCGTTGGCAGCCTCGAAACTGAATTCATTCATAAAAGCTATACTTGCAGTCTAACACTTTAAAGGGACACTAAACAGCAAAACGATTTTTCTCGCATTAGTAAAGTAGTCTTCCACGATACCAAAAACACCACGCTTTCTGCGCGAAAACGCTTAATAAGCGAGAAATCGCGCAAAAAAAAAAAATACAGGCGGCGACGCCACCTTGGAATTCCCGCACCATTTGCCGTGACGTCACATATTTTTGACGGCGCCTGCTTGGGCCTGCGTAGTTCCTAATCGGTTAAATCGAAGTACATTGTCCTCTGAGGGGGCCAGAGTCTTGACATAACGAGTTTGTGGAAATTTCGTCGAGCCAGTGGCGCCAAGATACGTTAAATGCTCTTTGAAGTCTTTTACATCACAAATTACAAAGTTCGGCGCGAAATTTAAAAATGAAACTTTGAACTTGGTTTTCTCCTCTAATAATAAACCTATGGTGGTGAAATAAACTACACAAGAGTTCTCCGAGCACACTTTATCAATCTAAACCAATTCGTTGTTTCTCTTTAGTGTCCCTTTAATGTCATAATTTGCCGACAGCACATAGTGATGTCGGCTCCGCAGTCATCTCTTAACAAGGTTTATCTGAGCATTGACGAATTAACAACACCGCGTTGTAGTTCCAGTAATACATTGGTCACATGTTCCTCCTAAGCTTTGGAGCTATGTTGAAGAGAGGTGGGACCGATGCATTTTAGGATTTTGTGAGGAACCAGATGCATCATACCTTGTAGCTAAAGCGGGGCGCAAGTGCTACTAGGCTGCAAGGGACAAAAGACCTATTTTTTTTTATTGCAATGCGGGGTTGCCTTAAGGCATGAAAATAATTGTGTATGTATGTATTATACGTGTGCTGCAAGGCCAGTGTCGTGTATGCAATGGAACAGTCTTTCATGGTATGCTTTGTCGTGTATTCAATGGCTATAGCGGCGGGCTGCTTACAGTAGGAGACAGGCGTTCCGATCGCAAGCCTGTATACTTTGTCTGTCTTCGTGTCCCATTAAACGATTTAGTTTATTCGATACCTTACGGCACAATACTGACACAGACACGGGTATGCTGTATACATACGTGTGCGTGCTTACGTCACATCTCCCTGTGCCCTCTCATTATAAGTGCTCTACTTTAGCCGTGTAGTGGAACAGGAAACCTTGTGAGAACAAAAGATATAACTCAGCTAGAGCACCAACGGTTTGACGTGTTTAATTGCTCACCTCAAGCTTTTTACGCATTAAATAGAATTAAATTATTGCTGTAAAGCAAGTTCACTCGCGGAAATATGTGCACCTGCATAGTTCAAGGCGCTTTGCTGCTGCGCCAAGCCATAAACAAAACGAGACTTTGTTTGCTTCATGTCCTCTGTAGGCTCCGCACTGCTTTCGCATTCAATGCACTTAAGGAAGCATAATTGCCTTTTGTTATTTGTTTCTGCTACTTTTGTGATATTCGGAGCCTCACGGTATATGTTCGCCTTCCTCAGGAGTCAAGAACTGGTCTCCGCCTCCGCACTCAATCATGCCAATAATGAAGTAGAACAAAATAGAGAACCAGTGGTTCAGAAGGAATCCTCGCTTACCTAATGACTGAAAGCCTGAAAAAAAAAAATACCTCAATCTGATTCTATAAGTCATTCCGTGTAAAACGCGTAAACATCGGAGGTTACTTCTCCATCTGCATGACAACTAAATAGGCTACTGAACCGTTGTATGGCCGGGCGAATACAAGACAGCTACATTTCTATCGACATTTTTGACTATCAGCGTCGGTGAAAAATGTTCCAACTCTGTCTCTCAGTCTTCTTGTCGCACCTCAGTTCACCGCTTGCATGGCCGCTGTTTCCTCCGCAGAGTGGCGCCTTCCCAGCACTGCAACCGCCCCCTGCCCTGCCGCTGCGAGTGGTGCGGCCGACGTATCCGGGAGCTGTGGGGCACCAGGCTAGCGCAGCCGTGGCGCCGGTGCCGCCTACAGGCAACGCCGTCCACGAGTCGGCGTTCGCGCAGCCGCGGCCGCCCATGACTCTGGGTAGTGCCAACCTGCCCAGTCGCGTGAGCCGTCCCAAGCCGGAGGAGCCACGCTGCGACCGCTTCTCCGAAGACATCTGCCTCGACGACTTCGAGTACCCAACGTAAGGACCCAGATAGGCTGGCGAGCGCCAGCTTCCTTTTTATGAAGCGTCCCTTCTGCATGGAAACCAAATGCAGCGGAAGGTCATGCAGCGGAAGTCAGAACTAGAAGTGATCACGAAGGGCGATGTCTCCGGCTGTAACCGCTATTTGGACCAGGGGACCAAGCACATGACGCGTACAAGTGCTTGTGCGGTTTGTGTGCATGTTGTTATTCTCTGTGTTATCTGTGTTGGGACGGTTATTCGGGCTGACGTACTTGAACAGACCTGGACGATGGCAAACCTCGCTGGCGGGACATTGGCTCCAGCATGACACATTCCTTAACTAGATCACGGATGACCATTTTCTCTTAGTCACGTGACTCGAAATGATCAAGATGATACGAAGTAACAAGTGCAAACATCGACACACACGAACGCCAATTTCTGCTCTAAATTAGATGTTAGAAGTATTTTGTAAGACTTGTTTGAAACGTATAACGCAAAGGATCACCATAAGCGCTCTAGTTACTCCTAACCCGTAAAGTATAGCTCTCAACCATGCAGTCCACGATGTTTCCAGTGGTCTGCAAGAGCCATTTGCGCGAAATACTTTCCGATAGAGGAAGGGTGCCTTGGGCGATAATGCGAAGTAAGGCAGGCCAGACACACAACATGATATACAAACGGTATTACTTTGCCAGAACTCGGCGTCCAAAAATTTTGAACTACAGCACAGTGAAATGAAAAACTCGCAACCACGTGGGTTTAGGTGCACGTTGGTCAAAACTAATCTCGGGACCCCCGAGTAAGCGTGTCGCAACCACGTCGTAGTATTGGCATGGAAAACCTCAGTATTATTTTACTGAATAATGTCCGCAGGTGTTGTAAAAGATCACGCAGTAGCGTGCTCCGTAATAATCTGGACCATTTGGGGTTCTTTAATGCGCACGGAAATTGTCAACAGACCAGTGGTGTTGAACTCGGCTGGTGCGGCTGCCACAGCTTGGAGGTAATTATGAGAGGAACTGAAAGCAAGGAGAGCAGTGAACCCTCCTCTATCAAAGCGATGCCATAATTTTGCTTATCTTACTTGAATAACGGCAGGTTGTGCCACACGACAGCACACAGAACTGATCACACGTGTGTTGCACGGATATTGATACACTAAAAACCTCTCTATACTTCATTTGTTCTAAACGATGGATAATGGAGGTTTCGCGGAACATCCGAACAGCGAAGTTACGATTTCGAAATTGTTCTACGAAGCGGCATTTTAAATTCCGGCGTAGATCTGTGACGCCCACAAAACTATAGTTCCTATGGCGATAAACAGTTCGCATTTTCTTTATCGTCTATTTCACGACTGTCAGTTAGATAACCACCATAGGGAATCACATAGACTTGATTTACTTCCCAAAATGGGCACGGTTTTCCAGCAGCTTTGTGGGCGTTTCTTTTACTTCTTTTGTCAGTTAGAAAACCACCATAGGGAATCACATAGACTTGATTTACTTCCCAAAATGGGCACGGTTTTCCAGCAGCTTTGTGGGCCTTTCTTTTACTTCTTTTGTCTTACTTTTTTCCCTCCTCAGGTTTGCGGCATGCGCTGGAGAGTGCAGTATACAATGTACCACCCAAGTAGAGTGCACATTCCTCTACCGTGCCTTTGAAAGTACCGAGAATTGCCAGAATCTTGGAAAGATTTTATATTGCACGCGCTCAGGCCCATATATCAAGCGTGAGTTACTTCCATCACAATGCGGAAATCGTGGGGTTTTTTCATACGTTCTACCTGCGCGCGATCAGTACACTTCTGTAGTGGTTTTCTAATGAGCATTACGCACGGCACGTATTGTTATGTTTGTTTTTTATTGACTCACGTATGAAAGGAAGCTACAGGCATTTTAAATCTCTGCGAAGTAGTATTTTAAAGCACAAGAAAAGATTTCACGAAGCAAAGAAGGGGAAAACATCCTTTGTTTGGAAAGAAGGCCCACTGATGACGCAAGTAGAATCGGTTAACTCCATAGTAAGAAGGAACTTACCACTGGGGATTACTACAGTGATTTATTTTCAGTGGCCTAGCCTTATTTGTTCCTTTCGTCAACGCGAAAGATCAAGCGATAAATTCTGAATAATTAGCCGGCATGAAGCTCAGCGCGCTGTTTTCGTCAAAGAATAAGACCGTCGCCCTTTTTCAAAACACACAACACGCACACACACAACGCTATGGAATAAAGCATTACCCGGTGGTTATGGTAAACTTCTGCCAGCAACCAAGCGTGCGAGTGTGCGTGTCACCTCTGCGGGTTTTAAGTTCGAGCGCAATTCAGATGACGGAAGGAGAAGATCATCACGAAAATGTGAGGCACCAAATTAGAACACCGCTTTTGCGGATGGGGCGTGATCATTTCGTCAGCATTGCGGCATTTCTTTGCCAATGCACTCGTAGAGTAACAGAGAGCTGAGCTGGTTGGTACGCATGCATGCTATAAAGACTGGGCGTGCAAACACGGGCACAAGAGAGAAGTCAAGACAGCACAAGTTAGTCGGCGTTTGTGGTGTCCTTGATTTCTCTCCTGTGTCCGTGTTTGCAAGTCCAGTCTTTTATATACTCGTAGCTTCTGCAGAGAACGCAATAAGGTTAACCTCGTTAATTAAATGGCTCTACATATTTAAATTCTTTAGATTTAGGTGCACGTTAAAGAACCCCAGGTGGTCGAAATTTCCGGAGTCCTTCACTACGGCGTCTCTCATAATCATATCTTGGTTTTGGGACGTTAAACCCCAGATATTATTATTATTATTATTATTATTATTATTATTATTATTATTATTATTATTATTATTATTATTATATTTAAATTCTCAAAGCGTAAGCATGCCGATAAACTTGTCATCGCGAGGAACGGAACAATCTTTACACAGCGCAAGGTTGACGCTAAAGTGTGTCAGGAGTATCTGAGATGTGAAACAACGCAAAACTGGCTTGATTGGCGTCCACACAGCACGAAAAAACACGCGCGGAACGTCACTACTTCTACGCGCACGTATGACAGCGGCTTGGAAGGAAGAACAGGAGAGATCGTTCTTCGAGCTGCGCTTCGTTCAAAGATTCCTCGAGCAAACGGTGCATGTTTATCGTTCCCATGAGCAGCGCTCGATATGGCAGCTGCAACTGTCGTCGCTTTGAGGGGCTTCGATTTTCTGCCGCCTATCTACGCTGCTCGGAAGAACGTACTGCGTACGCCACGCGAAAAGAAAACAAAGCAAAAGTTACGCGCGTCAACTGCTCGAAAGATCAATCGTGGTAGCAGCTGGTCGTGACCAGCCGTTCACAGTACATAGGTGCGCTTTTTTCTTCCACCTTTTCTTGGAGCACATGTAAAGGAGGAATTAAAGTTGTCTTGAAAGTTGGTTGGCAGTTATCTTATTTTTCTTCGTGATTTAAAGCTGGTCTGCTGTTATTTTCTCACGATATCTTTTCTGCATTAAGACGAGGTCGCGGTGTGTGGGTGAGGGTGAGAGCGGTGCAGGTTGGCGTTTATGGCGTAAGAACTTAAGCTGTGAAGCAGCCTGCTCCGTGACGCAAGATTTTTGTTTTCCACTTTATGCTTACGCATGATCACTGTCCTGCTGCCCTGGTGACAGGATGACAACGTTCTTCTATATACACACAAAGATTGGGCTGTGACCCGCATTTCAGCGAAAGAAATTACCCATATGTAGTTACCCAAGCGATAGAATGCAACAGGAACGGCAAAGAAAGTACTTATTCTTGCATGAATCTCAAGTATGCAGGATTAATAAACAAATAACAATAAGGGAAAGAATTCGGCGGCTCGGGCAGTGAAATGGAACAAATTCAGCAGCAAATGCAAAAAGGAAGCAAACTGCTCGAAAGGCTGTCATTCACTGGAGTGCAGTGTCGTATGCCAGCCATGCCTGTTTAAGCTTCATGGCGTTTAAGACCAGTTTGAAACGTCCATGTCAACGTTGCACACACTTTATTATGTACTTGATTCAGGACGCTGTCATCAGCTTCCTTTTACTGCGTCACGGTGCTTCACGCGCGTGTTGCTTAAATAGCTCACTTGGATTTTCTTCACACGCGACAGGATAGTGACTGGTTACTCGGCATGAGAAATTTCTTCGTGTAGCAACAGCTTCTGCTGTTGAGTACTTCATCCGCATTATTGAAGTGAGCTCTTATGACTAGACAGACAAGGCTGAATGGATTTGAATAGTGCTTCTAACTTCAGTGCTCTTGTGGAAGCTGCATGCACAAAACAACAAGCTTGGCAACGAGCTCGTACTCCATTCCTCTACCCCCACTCTCCCTTTCGACTTTTTCCCTTCAACTTTTTATTATCTTTGTTTTGTGTCTGAGAACTTGCGTGCATGCACGCTTGCGTCGAAAGCTAGTGATATTTCCCCTGTCACTTACTCCTACGGACGTTGATTGCCTAGTAGTAGTTTTCCTGCGATTATGAGTAAAGTTATGAATTTCATGATAGAAGGCTTTCACAAAAAAGCTTGAGATGACACATTTCACGGCATTTATACCAGTTATACTTAAGATTATATATATATATATATATATATATATATATATATATATATATATTATATATATATATATAAGTCAGTAGGGAGCGAGGGAAGCATATTTGCAGCTGGCATTTGGTCGAACTTCCTTATTGCTCCTTACGCTATCTTTACTGCATTAGAATAAAGCCTGCAGTGAAGAAAACCTACAGAGCACTTAATGCCGGCGAGATGATACTGCTGTTCATTCAATCGCTTAAGCCTCAGAAGGAATTAAGAAAAACTCAAGTCAAACGTACAAAGAACGGAAGTGTAACATGCTGTTGACACGAGTCAAGACGCTGCGAAGTTTCAACTGTGGTACTAAGATCGCTGCTCTACCACCGGTGAAAATTTCGCAGATGATGCTTTCCGATCGCTCATTCATCGTTGTGCTAGTGTGATGTGATCGTGCTGTCAATGAAAACTGCGAGGAGCATTCGTTTGTTGGGCGTGCTAGCTTGGAAGAATTCGCGTCACTTCCGCTCCTCCTCTCACCTTCTTCAAACACTGTTGCCAATGGCCTTTTCTGAATCTGACTAGAAATCGACGACAACGACGCTTAAATCGAAATGCTGTACACTGTATTGCTCGGTCCCGCGTGATATCCGGTCCTTGAAACGCTTATCTACTCTTTGCTCGGATGCCTGATGTCTCGGCTATCGAGAAAGTGAGAACGCGATCGACCGGGAGCCTCCGTTGTCCTCGCTACGAAGTCCGGCGTCCTTATTTCCGGACCGCGTTAACCTGATTAAGCCCTGGACTGCTCTCGAAGGCGATAGATGTTGAGACTCTGGCCCGGGATTGTGCTGGCGCAATAAGGCATTCGAGGTATGCGATAGGCAGCTTTCAATAGAAAGACCCGAGCCGCTCGCCGAGTGTAAAGTCTGATGAGTCTCCTCATGAGCGTTTCTCTCATTCACGCTGTTCCCCTTGTCCCTATATATCGGCCTTGCGCAATGTAACAGTTTCGCAGCTGTGCCTTAACGTACATACTGTTAACCTATTTGATCTGTTCAATTCTTCTCTTCTTATATGTGTAACGATATCGAACTAATCTGTACGGCACGTTGTAATATTTGACGGTTATCGTGAAATACAAAATAAAAAAAGCAAGCGGAGGACCTTTATCAACCATGTATGCAAAAGAAACGACGAGTTTCATTATTATTGTCGTATAATGCATCTGAAAGGATAGTAATAGGAACCGTGTCTGGCAGTTTCCTTGAAAACGAGCGCGTCAGCACACTTGATATATGTATGGTCTAGCAAATCAGAATAGCTGAGTTTCACAAGCAGTGCATCTGTTACATAGGACGACAAGATTCATTGAAACAGACACTGAAATTCGCCGACAAAGGGGAGGATAATAGTAATAATATCTGGGGTTTAACGTCCCAAAACCACGATATGATTATGAGAGACGCCGTATTGGAGGGCTCCGGAAATTTCGACCACCTGGGCTTATTTAACGTGCACTTAAATCTAAGTACACGGGCCTCAAACATTTTCACCTAGACCACCGTGGCGGGGTGCCGACAAAGGGGCGCTTTGTAGTTTTATGCCACTCCGACCAATACGTATGACAATGACAGCAAGTGATCTCTGTGTGGGATTTTTAACACCCTTCGGAAAAGTTCTTTTGTGCCAATTCCAAAAGGTCTTTTTTTTGGGGGGGGGGGGGGGGGGGGGGGGGGGGCGAGTTGGTGCTTACATTTTTGGGGGAGTTGGCGCTTCACTTTCTTTTATCTACGCCCCTTTTTCACAAAATGTATTTTGCGCTACAGTCAAGTGTACCTAAGCAATTTTTTGCCAATTCCTTGAAATATACCCAACATTTCGCGAAGGATATCCCTGTCATACACGGTCACTTCGGGGCCCTAAACAGACTACGTTGCTGGCTGTTCTGTGACGGACACTTGATACCTACTATGCCGCCTCACGCTACCGTTGGCCTTCACCGCTACTGCACGAAAACTATTGCGGACTCGCCTAACAGCTTCACTGCAAAGGTCTGAACACACTAGCGGAAAAACGCAAGCGGCGCGCCGGCCGCGGCAAAACGCTGCTGCGGCGGTCACACAAGCTCGCGGTGAGCGCACCTTCCAAGGTGCATTTTTGGAGGGTCACTCCAATTTAGAGCAACCTGGAGATGATTATGTCGGATTATGCCACTCGGATTGGTCTCCCCAGAAAGCGCCACCGCGAAAAATGGCGCACGGACCCATTCCTTTTGCGGCACGCAATATCCTGCCGCGGCAGCTTTAGAGGCTTTTGTCCTGCCGCCGGTGGCGCACCGCGCGCGTTTTCACGCTAGTGTGTTCCTGCCTTTAAAACAGAAAACTCAAGGTAAACATGCGGCGTTGTCTATACAAAGCATACGTCTGAATAATCGGGAATCGATGGTCTATTTACTGGCTAATCTCCCCGTCTTTTCATGTATTTCTCACAAACCTTCTCCTCTCTGTGTGTATGTACAGTGACTATTTAATTTGTTATAGAAGTTCTCCACTCCCCCATGGTCAGGGTTGTTAAATGGGCAAAACAGGGCGCGACATCGATCAACTCCCTTTCTTTCTTTCTTTCTTTCTTTCTTTCTTTCTTTCTTTCTTTCTTTCTTTCTTTCTTTCTTTCTTTCTTTCTTTCTTTCTTTCTTTCTTTCTTTCTTTCTTTCTTTCTTTCTTTCTTTCTTTTTATTTATTTATTTACTTCTTTATTTATATATGTATCTATTTATTTATTTATTTCTCTCTTCTCTCCCTCACTGCAGCCTTCTGTGAAAGATGAACTTCGACGCATCCGTAACAAGAAACCTTATTAGAGATGAACTATACATTGTCTCGGAAATATTGATTCCCACATGACTCGACTGTAATCTGTTACCGCTAGCTAAGGTCATAAAACTAAACTTTATATTGGTCGTGACATGCAGGCTACCGGTTTGTTGAAGCGAAAAATTAATGCTAGCCGAAGTAGAATGCAAGAGAAAACAAGATCGCCCGTGCACAAAATGATTAGGCGGTATTCTCGAGGCTATAGAAAAGCGTCTAAATGAGCTTACAGATCTTGTACTTAATAGATCTGAATGACGATCACATACTCATGGCGTCAAACGGAGTCGCGAACGACTCGATGTCACTTAACAACACAATAACCTCGACTTACGCGAGTTCGCGGGGGAAAAAAAACGAAAAAAAACAACGCCCGCGGTGCATGCCTTCGGAAAACAAAAGCTAGGCAAATGTAGAGCTCCGTTATATTGTCAATATTATATATTTTGGACGGTGTCTACGTGAAGCGCCACGGACATGTGCGCTGTAAAACAGTACGTGGAAGAAACTAGGGCAACTTTGGCTGTATAACATGTGTTTCGCAGTGAAACGATTCTTATGGCAGACAAAGACACCTCTCTGTAATATATTTTTGTAATGACCACGTTTTTTTAAAGATTCCCGCAGATCCCACGATCCGAGGATCTTCGGAAAACGGTCTGTCGTCTAACTTGTTCAGCGCATCGCGCAGCACGTTTCGTTCGTTCACAAAACGTCCACAGAAACACAGTAGATGTTCTATCGTTTCGTTGCTATTGCACGAGTCACATTTTGAGGTGTCTGCCATTCCTATGCGAAAAGGGTACGCCTTCGTGAAAGCTACTCCTAAACACAGGCGGCACAGTAAAGTTGCATCACGGCGGGGGAGGTGCGATGGAACTTCCAGGCCAGCAAAGCGACGCGAGCATTACTGCTGTTTTTAAAATCGACCGGCTTAAACGACCGCTTGTAGGCATTCAATGGACAGGTGCATATGTACCTTGACAGTGCCTTCTTCCCTCTTCTTTCTTTCTTTTAATCCCTTCATCCCTTCCCCCCAGCGTAGGGTAGCAAACCGGACGCGCGTCTGGTTAACCTCCCTGCCTTTCCTTCATTTCCTTCCTCCTCCTCCTCCTCCCGCAGATCCCACGTATTGATGGAAATCGATTTCATGTGAAGCTGTCAGCCAGTAGCTGCTTATGCCGCACTTTGAGCCAAGTCTTACGAGGTTGATCGATGTCACGGTGTAACTCGTGTGGGCTAGGCACGACGACTACACACGCGTCTAAAGGGTAGCTCACAGTGTGATGTAACGCCGGTACTCATGTTGCAGTGCAGGCGTCACTTTTATCGGGATGAAGTAGAAGCCGCGTTCGTTGGGCGTATTCCTGCGGGGACGAACAGCTCTAGACTATCGCTTGTTCATTCATAAGCGTATATATGTAAGATTTGTGTGGTACATTAAAATCACCGGCTATAACAAACGGTATGTCTTTCTCTTGTTTAATACAGACAGTGTCTTATGACGTACGCGATATGATAGATAGATAGATAGATAGATAGATAGATAGATAGATAGATAGATAGATAGATAGATAGATAGATAGATAGATAGATAGATAGATAGATAGATAGATAGATAGATAGATAGATAGATAGATAGATAGATAGATAGATAGATAGATAGATAGATAGATAGATAGAGACTGTTGAAGTGCGAAGTGCCTTTGGTTCGCAAACAAATGCTTCGCAGATAAAATGTTATTTCAGTCTTCAACCCAATGCGGCTCTGGAATATCTTGCCAGCATGTCGTGTTATTGGCAGGAAAGGGTTGGACGCGAAGGTCAATCTGAAAAGTCGTGTCTGCGGCGCATCCGCCGCCACGGGCTTCCATGGCAACCGACGCCAATAATACGAAACGTGGGACTCAGGAAATCAGAGAGGCAAGACAGCCTTCTTGCGTGATTATATCGGCGGCCGTCTGGCGCGTCGCTCCTTCCCTCTTAGATTTCCACGAATAGCATAAATAACCCCGGACAGTGAATGCACTGTTCGTTTTTGACAGGAACCTTGATAACGGCAGAATTGACAGACTTCGGTTCGACCCATTTCCGCAACGGGGAAAAAAATAAAGAAGTATAGGCCTACAAATAGAATCGACCGCGAATTTCAGCGACCTGGCGAGAAATGAAAGACAAACGACTCTATCGAAACTGCAAGGGCACGGTGAAATGTTATATATAAGAAGGGGAAGATTGAAAAAAAAAAACAAGAATAAGAAGAGCTGGTCGATCAAAAAATGGCAGTGGGGGAGGGGGGTTCCACCGTCAAATCAACGATTGATCGGATCCAGTAGGAAATAGCTCAAACGAAGTATTTGCGCGGTGGCGAAATTTGAAGCGGTCACCATCTGGAGCAGGGATTTCATACATTCCCGCGCTGAAAAATCAGATTGAGATCGGTCGACCACCTTTGTTATCGTTCTGCACGCGATTAACATTGTTCCGTTAGTTCACGCACATTTTTTTTTCTTGGCCACCATCTGCGTGCCTTACCGTTTGCCCGACCTATCAATAAAAATGATAAGCCGCTAACTGCTTTCCTGCGCAAGGTGCTATCGAGCTCACGGGAGGTGGATTCTTCAAGCCCAGGAGACCGCCTTTTTAGCGAGCTGTGCCATGAATGCGCGTAGTATTCGGGACTCTTCAATGAACTTCTTTTACGCCAACCTGCTAGATCACTGGGTTTATTTCATTGGGTGCGCGGTCAGCGAGCGAACAGCTCTCATCGTTCCCGTGCACTAGAGTCACTGTATATGCTACCTTTAGGTAGCAGAGTAGCGCATAGGTCCGGCTAGCAACCACAGTTATGCTGTGAAGTCGCACTTCGTTTTTGCAGGCGACATGCCTACTGTGTCGCCGATTAACCTGCCTGGCGTGTCGAAGACCGGCGATAAACATTGGCTGTCGATGGCTAGTGTTAAGTTCGCTGCAGCGGAGGCGTCGAGAAATAAAAAAAATTCGCCCAAGCGGCAGCTTCTCCGCAATGCATGGTTGCTAGCGGCGTTGGAAGACAGATGCGCAACTCTGCTACCTAAAGGTAGCATATACAGTAACTCTACCGTGCACTGGTCCGTTGCGCCCTTTCGACATCGCGCGTGGACTTTTTGACAGCGTTTCGATGTGTCTCAGCATGTCCAGAGGGAACGTGACGCGTTTCGGTGCTGGCAATTCACTGCGTTGCTACACTGCTTCAATGCAAATCTCGTTTCCGCCGAGAGTCATCGTGCAGGATTTGTTTTTTAACAGCGAAGCTGTTGAAGCTCGAGGTAATACGGATGACCACAGAAAAACTGTATCATGAATGGGTATGTGCCACAGAAGTTGGTCAACTCCCACTACTCACCGCTAGTCGACAAAAAATGAAAATTGGCGTATGCACGATCGGAAGGCGAGCGTCGTAACCACTCGGCTATCCAGGCACGCGAGCAGAGCTTAGCATAGCCTTGTATAGTATACGGTATAGCAAGTAGGCGGGAAAGAGAAGTGAGGCTGCGTAGAAGGGAAAGGAGGAGGGCAGAGAGTAAATAATAGAAAGAAAGAGAGAGAGAAAGAACTAAAAAGAGGAAGAGAAAGAGATAGAAAGAAAGTAACCGGCGTCAGCCAGAAGACTTGAGGATCGACAAGCTTCGCTGTGCCAAGCTTTGTGCGACTTATTGCAAACTTCCCGAATTTTTTTTTGTCAAATGTCGCGGGCATTACATCACCACAACTAGTAGGCTGACGTTCTTACCGAAGGTCTTCTATATAGGGGCTAATTTCTCAAAGTTTTGACAATGAGCGTAGGATAACTATGCGGGACGCATAGACATAATATCGATTCACGCAATAACTACAGACGTCCAGTCCCGAAAGCAAAGCTCATAACGTCATGGTGATTATGTATACACCACGATGACGCCGTGGCTACGGCTTTGTGTTTCTGTGTGGAAACACATGCAAACACACAAATACAAGCACTCGCACAAGCACACGGTAGCAAAAAAAATCAAATTACCGAATCAAAGCTCGCATTCATAAGAACCATTGCAATCGAATTGCTCACAGGAGTAAATGCCACCCGGTCCGGGTGCTGGACGTATTATTAGAGAAGGCATACAACCAATGGTAAAAAGTAGGTACAAGAAAAAAGTCTTATCCATTGGGCCCTATGTCCACGGTGCGCTGATCTAGTAAGCGCACGTCTCACACGCGTTATAGACATCGGCAGAGAGACTAGGATTCTGTGACTCATGCATGGGTAGCATGTTTCCTGTCTCGCGTCATTTCGACATCGTAAAAAAAAGGAATTCCACACAGAATCTCCTTTGGGAGTTGTCTAAGAGATGCGTAAGCGCTCGTTACTAACTACGTGCTGTCTCGTCGTCGTACGATATTGGGCACATTTGGTTAGCGCGCTCCCAAGACGTTCAATATAACGCGCTCGTATTTTCTACGCTTACTCTGCATTGCGGCCTTCCATGGAGCGTCGTTGTCGTGTGTCATCGGCACGGCGTCTTTCATCACATTTCTAGCGCTCGTCAGTGTCTGCAATGGCCCAAAGTAGGCGCGACTACAGAAACGCGTGTTTGCATTAAATTTTTCGGAAAGTCGGAATTTTTGTGACGTTTACAAATGCTCCATGCCGGCTTTACACGCTGTCCTGGAAAGCGCTTTTCTTTCACCATCACGAAATATTTCATAAAAACCTTCATAGGTAGTGTTGTTCTTTTACGTTTCTTTTGTATCACCGGTACAACGCATTCGTATGGTTCAGATATATTTACCTTCTGCAAGCGTGGCTGTTCAGCCCAGTGGGTAGGACAACCGGCTTCTGAGCGCGGGACCGAGGTTCGAAACTCCTCACTGCCAAAAAAAAATGTTTTGCACATTTAATTGTTGATAGTGATTCATCTTATGTGACAGAGGGACGGCTATGCACGTTTCTCATAGAGTCGGCATAGAAACGCTCACACATTTAAAAAAGAAGAAGAAGAAGCACGCGTCCGAGGGTGGTATTGCGCTGCTGATTCTAGTACATTGTCCTGATGCTCGGTACCATCAAACCACAATCGCACGCACGCTCCTCTCGCGCCAACACCAACTGGCTTTTGAGACCACTGGCGCGTGCGACAGGTCACATAGAGCGCGTGCCAGTTTCCATTCGGGGTGTCTTTCCCGTGCACAAAAAGCGGAAGCACGGGCGCGAGCCAGTTTTTTTTATTATTTGTTTGTTCTTGCCTCGAGGTCGATCCGCTTTGAGACGATGTGTTAGGCTACACCGACTTCAAGATCGGCCCACGTTCATTTCTTCGTATAGAAGGTAACGCGGCGAAGACACCGTGCAACATTGCCTTCGAGATCGGCCAGGGTCACACATACGCTGTAACGTTTCGTCACCGCAGTAAAGACAAAAATTTTTAAAGGAAATTCTGGTTTCATACGTGCCAAAACTACAACACGCTTATGAGGAATGCCGTAGCGGAGGACTCCTGTTTAAATTTTACCACCTGAAGGAAAAAATGGGTTCCTTAACATGCCACTAAATCTAAGTACCCTGGCGCTTTTTTTTTTTTTTCATTTCGCCCCCATCGAAATGGGGCCACCAAGGCCGGGATTCAAACGTGCGTCCTCTGCAGCAGCGCCAGAGGCGCTTAGCAACAACAGTGGGTCGAAAAAATAATATTGCCGTCATACTGTTGCAGTCAAACTGTACTTGTTTCCGTCAGTTTCGTTCCTCAGGCACGCACAGGTAGTGTGTCACACAAGTGACTGCTGTAAACTAGGACTGTGATTCATACTGTAACGCTTTGAAGTGTTCCAAACGGTGTCCATAATCAGCTGTCTGCGAAATACTTCGCAAAAAGGCCGTTATGCCCACATCACGTAAGATCTTATTTTTTTTCTTAGGAATCTTTAACACACTAGTTTCTATTCTTTGTTCTCTCCTTGCCCCCCCCCCCCCTAGTGCTTTAGTGCTTTAGTGCTTTTTTTCCCTATTATTATTTCTTGCATTGACCCTAGTTCCCCAGCAAAGCGTTGCCAGCCGTTAAGCTCTGGCTACCCTCCCAGTCTTGCCAGTTATTTTTCCTTGTCCTCCTTCAGCTCTGCTAGACAAGAACCTCTCTTCAGCTGCACCATACTTTAAGAAATACGCACAATGAATATTATCTATCATACTTCTGAGATCTAACGTTATATGTACTTCTTTTTCCCTCGTTATGCTTAATGAACAACTACTTCTATGCCCTTGTGAAAACAAAGCGCCACTACAGTTATTTTCTGTGGTTGATAAAGTAGTGTTTTTTATTATTATTGAATTTCATCTATCTTCTTCAACCAGATGGAGAATAGTGCATGCTGGCTCCGCATTAACTTTGACCGTCCTACAACTGTAAGACACAACATTAATGACAATGGTTATCGTCAGTGTTGTGTCTAACGAGGAAAACTAGCCGTTACTTACTAATGGCAAAAGTCGAAAAAAGTTTTATAATGACAGCCAGTCGTGAGTGCTCCTTCCTGTAAACAGTCTTTAGTGCTTGATAACTGTGCAAATAACGCCGAAGAATCAGCTGATGACATGTTTGTAGAATATTAACAGACGTAATAATAACAAATGGGAATCTATAGGCCCGTCCCGGAATTGAAAGCCCGGTACGGATATTTTGTGAAAGTCACATGCCTTGGACGGACCTGGACCAGGACCGGACCGCGACGAATTTCTTTATTAACTGAGAAACTTCCTTTCTGAAAAATCTGTATGGATTTCCTTGTACCTTTGGGCTACAAAACAGGTGGACGACAACTTTCACTTTCATAAGTCTTCCTCACACCTTGCGGGATTCCGCAGAACTCATTTGCCAGATTCACGCAATACAGAAATCGTGTGAAACCATGTTTTCACGTTCTTAAACCTGAATGAGAACTTTCAAACCTTACTTGTCCTGATTATATAATGCTCCGTGTTTTACGCAGCATTAGATGCAACGCAAGGTGCCTCCGTTGCACGCTGTACTCTACAGAAGATTATGCAGGTCAACCGGCCTGCACGCGCAGCGATAACTGGGATTCGTGGAGACACTTAGCAGGCACAGGCCGATTTCTAGGGGGGGGGGGGTGGAACGTCGTATTGAAGGTGCGTTAACGTCATAGAGCCCATTCGGGTAACTTTCGCATTTCTGAGTGACTTTGGCCTTCTTGACCAATGTCTGCTTCTTGCAGGGCGGCCATTCTGGACACGATCAGCCGGCAGCGAGCGCGCTTCGACACCATGTACGCGGAGGTCCGTGATCGGAGCCCCCAGGTGGACGGCGTGACGCGCAAGCAGGAAGAACGCTACACGCTGCGCCACTACTTCGGTGGCGCCGAGCGTGACAGCCGTCCACGGGACTACGCACCCGACGGCGGGTTCCTGTGCCCGTCGGAGATCCTATACGAGCGGCCGCGCCGGGCCCGCAACCATCTGGGCGTCTGGAAGGTCATCGTGAACATTGGCGAGTACCGCCAGACCATGCGCCTGGAGAAGTGCCTGTAAGAGGACCACTGCCCATTCATTATTGTAGACAACAGACTTATAGACACTGACCTATAGGCGACAGACAAATGCGATTCGGTCTTCTGGCGCCCGTCCCCTCCGTTAACTGGAGCATTTTATACATATTAAACCATACCAACTTTCCCGGCATAGGCTATGCTTTCGCTCCTTTCAGTCATTGCTGCCAAGCAAGAGCGAGCGAACAGAGAAATAAAGGAAAGGCAGGAACTATAACCAGAGGAAAATTGCGATACAAATTCGAACGTTCGAGTTGCCTTGATTAAAATCTTTACCATTGCTCTGCGCTGTGGCATTGCGCGTTATTCGAGACGTATGCGTCCTTCCCAGTTACCTCAGCAATGCGCATCCGTTGCTCTATAGATTCATTTTTCAGTCCAGTGGCGTAGCCAGGGGGTGGCACATCGGGCCCGTGCCCTCTCCCAATTTTCTTTTTTTTTTTTGCCATGGCATACAGAGCTCAAAAAAATGACACTCGACCACATCTGCCTTCCCGAGAGAGAGAGAGATAAAAGCGAAGGAAAGGCAGGGAGGTTAACCAGGTTGCACCCGGTTTGCTACCCTACACGGGGGAGGGGGAAGGGGAGAAAAAAGAATAGAGAGAGCAAGGAGGAAAGAAGGAACAAGTAATACGCGCACAGTGTTCACCGCACACACACAGACAGTCACAACCGAGAAATATTTGACATCGCTTCCTCTGCGGTTGTCTAGAAGTAGGCGTTAAAAAAGGCTTGCAAGGACTGGCTCCAAGGAATCCAGAACTTGCAGAGCACATTGAGCTGACGGAGTTGTCATTCCGTTGAGGAGAGTGCGCATCGTGGTCATGAGAGACCTCAACCTTCCCGGCCCCCACTTCAGATCAAGGAGGTGCCCTCCCACCCCGAAAAAAATTTCTCCTTACGCCCCTGCTTCAATCTGTTCTTACAGCAGAAATCCCGATTTGCTAGGGTTCTTCCTTGGATATATTTCGTATTCTGCCCTATTGCCAAATTCTCTGATTGGCCAAAAACCTTAAGATGGCGTTTCCTGGAATAGCCCCCCTGTATTCACCCGATTGACCAAGTTTAGCGGGCGAGCACGACGAGACTTGGTACCGCCGGATCATGCCATTAGTAACAACTTGATAAGGGCTAGTTGGTTCATAAGTAGAGCAGAGGATGAGCACTTGTCTCGCGGTCTTCGTTCCTTTGTTGTCCTTTTCAAATCACGCTGTTTCATCCTCTGCTCTAATCATGCCACATGTCACAAAGCTAAAGGAGGTTCAGCTCGCAGCGTAATTCGTCGCAGCTGAGCTATACTTTATGCTCGTCTGCGGATGACGCTCGTCAGCGGTCAAATCTCGTCGTGTGACTCCAACTCTTGCAACACAAACAAGGCACGGTTGTGCAGACGTAGGTAGGTGGTGTAGTCCAACGTCAAGTGGCTTCGGTGTTTACTTTTGGTAAAGCTAAGTGTGATAATAACCCTTACGTAGCCCCTATCATTACATCAGAACTCACGCATTCTGTCATATCCATATTGTGGAGGAGATGAAAAGGTTCCTGTTCCGTTTTGTTTTGAGGCTAGAGCGGTGGCTCTCAGCCATGCATGTTTTGGGGACCCTTTATGTACCGGTTGTAGTGATGAGGGACCCCTTGCAGTGAGAAAAAAAATGGGGGGGGGGGGTCATAAATGAATACAACTTGCAGTGTGAAACAGGTGCCTTTGATTTCTCCCTGGCAAAGAAGCTACAGTGCCACGTCAATTCGATCTCAGCAGCTTGACAGTAAGTTGTGCGCTCTGCAGCCACATTCAACCTGTTTCTGGCTATGTTTGCTCTTCAAATACGCTAGCCTAGAAAAATTATTCTCGCGTGCATATATCGTAGAAAACTGCAACAAAAGCTTTACAGCAATTTCATGGAGAAGGGTAACCTTAAGTCAGCTCCGCCGCAATGCAAAAATGTTATGGGGTGAAGCATACCAAAAATCAAAAGGAGCCGCTGTCACGGGACACCGAGTGCCTCCAAAAAACGCGTTCTTTTTTGTTTTGCTTTGTTTTTCGAGGACAGGTTTCACGGACCCCCAAAAATGGCTTCGCGGACCCCTGTGGTCCGCGGACTCTCATTTCAGAGCCACTGGGATAAAGTAACGTACTACGTTTACAACTACTTCGTTGTCGCGCACGCTGGCATAACGAGGGGCACATGAATAAACGCATTAGAGAAGACACAGCTCTGGCAATACGCTTTATTGGCGCTGTCCACACAAGTATCTTCTATTGCGAAGACTTACAAAGATGACGTAACTATACTTGAAATCCAATACCTTTTCCTCAGAACAAACTCGGAACAGGTTTTCAATTTTCTGAACTCATGAAAAGCAGGATTTGAAAGCTTTCCTTTCTGAAGATGTTAGAGCGCTGTCGTATTCCTTGCCGCAGTAAGAACAGTAAACTTGTGCGGGTACAACCTAGTTAACTTCCCTGCCTTTCCTTCACTTTTATCTCTCTGTCTCTCTCTCTCTCTCTCTCTCTCTCTCTCTCTCTCTCTCTCTATATATATATATATATATATAAACTTGTGTTTACCGCTGTAGTGAAAAGTTTCTTTAGCGCTGTATGGTACCTAATAAGCTTTCCTGCGTATCCTCGTTCTGGCTGCGCTACAACAACGTAGAAAACGCCATGCCAACAAGCCCACATAGCTACCCGCATGTTTACAGACAGACAAGCGGAAAATGTGGCAGGTTTTTTTTTTTCTTCTATTAACGATGTGGGAGAGCAAGCGCGAAAAGAGGACGAATATACTAAAGGCTAACGGTAATATGCTGTTTACAACAATTTGCTGCTTATATAAAAACTACACTTGCCGATCAATGTCTTAAGAATGACAGCAATAGACATCTTGCAGGAGTATTCGCCTCTAATCAAAAAGCGCGTGTATTTTAAAACTTGTACCAGCAAGTTTTGTACCATGTTGTAGCCGTAATTTTTATCATATGGTAAGTTAAGAAGACACGTACGTTCCATTTAGTATACAATCACTACCTTGAGAGTCAAAGCAATGGGACCAAATTGTAAGTATGAAAGCGCCCAGTGCTGGCGTTGGCCATGAAATGTCATTTACCGTGCTGTTCAACCGCGGGTGTGATGGTTCTTTATTGTTCCCCTTCGAGAGTTTTGAGAAAGAGAGAATTCAGCGAAAGCTGCATAGGTTTTCTTGGCGGCACGTCAATAAGGCTACTCCGGGAGAATGTGAAAATAAATTTTATGAAACACAGGCGCCTTGTAGGAGGCAAATAACATCACCAAAACTCAACATGCAAGTTACAGACGCGTTTCGAAGGATGTCAAAGTCGTGACGAACTCCGTTGTATTATGACACGAGAGCTAAGAAAACTGCATTTGTAATAGAGGAACTATTGTTGCCCGACGCATTCTAATGTTTTGACGCGTGCTTCGTTCGCGGACAAGCTTCTTCTGTTTTTGTGACGATTAAATTCCGACGTGATATTCGCCTCTATCTCTCTGGGTACTTTAGTTTCAATGTATTTCTCTTCAATTATGCGGGTGTTAAAGCGAAGTGTGCAGTATTTATCACGTATATCTAGTTAGTATTAGTTGATCTGCTCTCTGGGCCACCTCGTGTCAAAGCCGCCTTTCTTTCGGGGTGTCTTGCACCACAGGAGACCGAATCGGCCATGCTCGTACGTGCTGGAGAAATACCAGAGTTCGTGCAGCCAAGTGTACAGCTACCAGCGTCTGCTCACCTTCGAGAAAGGCAAAGGGCTGCACATTGACATATTCCGCGTCCCGTCAAGCTGCTCCTGCCACGTGAAGGGCTTCAGCCCGTTCCAACGCCACGACGAGCCTGCCACACCAATACGCCAACAGCCACCGTTCGAGTACGACCGGACCGCGTACACCAGCGCGACTAGCCTGGCAGCCGCCAAAGAGCCCGACAATGGCGGCGGGAGGGCGAACAATACGCTGTGGATAATCTTGGGTAACGGGAAAGACCTCGATCCGGAAACCAAGGTGATGATCTCAAAATACTTTTATCTTGTGTAAAATGTGAACGCAACGCAAGGGCGAAGAACAAGGGGGACAGGAAAGAACGTTACTCAGATGAGGCAAAGTGTATGATCGGCCACACTGGCCGCTGCCTTAATGACAGGGTGAGGAAAAACGAGCTTTCGAACAAAAATAAGATTAGTGCGCATTTACCCATACACTGTGAATCCTGCATGTGTGGGGCGGACCTTAGCAATAACCGCATACTCGGAAAAAGTTATAAGAATACCGGGCAAGAGATTCAATGGAGGCCTATTTCATCAATACAAAACGTGATTTCTGTATCAGTGATACGTCAGTGGCCCTGACTACAGCGGAATTACAGTTTTTTTTTTTTTGAGAACACGATCGCATCAACATGCGGTTGTCCTCAATTGTAGTCGCGCACCTTGTTGTACGTATAAAAGGGAACTTTTCTTCTTCAAGTAAACCTAGCTGCAAGTTCAGGCTCTTTCCAGTCCTCCATGTTCTTCGCCTTGCTTTGCGTCGTTAGCATATTCCACAGTGTGAACCAACTAGCTCAACAACATGTTCTGATAAAGTGCTTTTATTTTAGTCAGATTTCGCATATCGTAACCAGTCGGGCGCCACTATTTGTCGCGATGGGCCCCGTTGGTTTTAGCTCTCGGATGCGAAGTGCTCGGACGTGAGTTCGAGTGGTGGTTATGGCAGGTGCGTTCAAACGGATACGCAATGCAATAGTGCTTCTGTTCTCAGATTTGCGCGCACGCTGGAGGCGCCTATGCGGACAAAATCAACCGAGAACCCTACACTCATGTGTCTCCGTCCCTGTGTTTCTTTGGAAGCAGATAATCCCGGAATGCCGGCGTGTATACACGGTCATCACAACCAGAAGTAGCTCAACGCGTTATTGAGGCTTTTAGATTGGAGTGGATTATTAGAAAAACGTTGATTATTCAAGGTTCAAACGTCAGACTTCTGGGGTTAGATTAGATTACCAGATGTTGTAAGCGTTCGCTTGAGAGTACTGTAACAAAGGAGTGTTTCTCAAGCAACTCCTGTGTCGACCACTCCTTCACCTTACGTAAGAGTTTGAAGGGGGTGTTATGAACGTGGAACCACAAGTTGACAAATGCGCCCATGCTCAAAACACAGAAAAGGCTTGTACAGCCCTTTATTGCAGAAAAAGCGAGCATCAAAGAGTCAGTTTCATCCGAAAGGCGAAGCTCCGATAGCGACACTAGCAATGCATCGCCGCTATAGAAATGCTCTCTAGTTCTATCAGCCTTAGACTATGCAGGAAATATCCACGTACGCTAATTAAATTGACGAGCATGGGACCTGCGCGCACAGAAATACGCTAACACATCTCGCTCGAAGGCCGCGAACACGGGCTTTCACAACGCTGTCGTGGTGAACAGAGCAAACACAAGCGATCAAACGCGTTGAGTTGCTTCTCGCCTTTTTTAGATAACGTGAGCTGCAGGATCAGACGCGCGGAGATCTGGGGATACAAGCGGAGGCAGCTACATAAAGCGACCGGCTCTCTCAACCTTTGTAACTTGCCATATATGCCATACATTGCCATGTATTGCCATTACTTGCCATATATGGCACTCGTGCCGCGGTTTACGAAGATTGCCGCTGCGTGACCGCTTAAGGCTGCGCTTTCTGGAGGGAGAGATGCACGCTTCACCTGCAACCATCTAACACCCAACCCCCGTCTGCCGCACTCGCCTCTCCCCTCCCCTGCCCGGGTGCGCTCACCGCCTCGCCACTACAGCGGTGGTCGTGTGGTTATAGCGTCTGTCTTCAATGCGAGATGCACTTGGTTCGATTCCCAATGCCGCCGGGCACCGACTGATTTTTCTAATGGGGAGAATGGTATCCCGGCCTGGCGCTCGGTCGTGTGGGTGGCGTCTCCTCCGTTCTTTTCTTACACTTCCCTTCCACCTTCCGTCCGTGCTCCCTTATTAACGCGACAGCGTTAAAGAGCTAGTCTCGCAGAAATTACGGTGTCGGTGTCTGCGTCGTTGCTTGTGAGCGAAAAATCAGCGTTGTCCGCGAGCGAAAATTCGAGATAGATGCAAATAAATAAATAGTAAAAGAAATCTTTGGTTCGAGTGCGAATTGAACCCAGGACTTTTGCGCAGCAAGCAGGTGTTCTACCACAGCGCCGCGCCCGTGTTCGAGGGCGCTTAGAGAAAAAAAAAACACTAAATGAATGTTATGTTGTGCGAAGAGTGTCATTAACACGTGTAATATTGCTTGACAGAAGCGTATAACTGTGCTTGTAGTAGGCATTCTAGGATGGTTTGAAAGGGCTGATTTACAGGTGCGCAGACGTTCCTTTCCTTGCGGCACGGTTGAGGTGTCCACCGAGAAGCGAAGCGAGGCTAGCGTTTGAGAAAGCGATGCGAACATGGTCCGATTACGCTATCGCATTCCGCTCTTGGAGGCTCAAGCGTCTTTCAAGCGTTTGCATCTTAAACAACTTACCGAACAGTGCTACGGTAGACGCATGGGCATGAAAACGGTTGGGTTCGTACATTCGACGCTTCATAACCTTAATAAGAAAACATTCGTCTAACAGCACAAGGTGGCGTCGCCCATGTGTCTTACGTAAAACTGTCTATAACAGTAAGCGCAGTGCATACTGTTCTGGAGGGTTCTTGTAATGTCCTCGCTCTTAGTGCTAAGCGCCAGTGCTGACGATAGTATTTGGTGCCATTTAATGAACAGCGATGTTTTTCAATTAGAGCCACGTAATTGTCTCACCTGTCGGTCCCAAGAGCGGCTTCGTATGCTTTAGATAGTCTGCGTCATTTCAATTTTTCTTCCACTGCCCGAGGGAAGTAATCAGGCTTTCATTAGCAGCCCATTGCCCGATACACGTAACTGTCCATGATGGAACCTATCAGAACAACGTTATGCCAATAGAAGTAGTACCTCGACCTTCGTTAGTGCAGCTAGTCATAGGACGATCTATACATTCGCGTGTAGGAACAAGCGCCACGCCAGCAGTCACAAATGCAGTAGTCAGTCAAAGGTGACTGCGATAAATCGCCATTCCTGTCGCATCCTGGAGGTAACTTTACCCCGAAGTTGTAATATAGTTGAACGATTGGCGAGCACTGTCACTGATAGCCGAAAAATTAATCACTGTTCTGTCTCAGTGGATCGAACGCACAAGCCAGATGACCTGCCAAGGATTGTTTAGCGGGGCTGCTCTAAATGAAAAAAATAAAACAAGTTTCGCGGCTCTTGTTGTCGTGTTCTCAAAACAGTAGCTATTTAATAGAACCTTCTGACGTATACGATAGGTAGCAGTCGGTGGAACTTACAAATGTCTCAATTGTCTCAACTTCGAATGGGAAAAGCTGTGAAAACCCGCCACGGCGGAAGCGATAGGAGGAACAATGAAATCGACTGTGAACGTCAAAGTAACTTAATGAAGGAAACAAGGTGACTTTTAAGGGCTCGTTTTTCTTTGTTAGACATAATATTAATGAGAACTAACAGGCACTAATGTCAAGGAAAGTATAGGGGGTGTTATTTCTTTTAATTAGAATATAAATGTGAAGAAAGTAAAGTGGACGAAAAGATCACTTGCCGCCGGCAGGGACCGAACCTGCGACCTTCGAATAACGCGTCCGATGCTCTACCACTGAGCTACGGCGGCGGTCATCCTCTCGTCCACTTTATGGGGTATATATGTACATTTAAACCTACGAGTGTCAGTCAGCGCCTGTCGCGGCCATGGCGGCGACCGCTGTTCATATTGTATATGAAAACGAACCAAAAAGAAAAAAAGAAACGAGGAAATGTAGTGACAGCAACAACAGTGTCGTCACTAACAGCGAACAAAGTGCAGATGCATGACAGGGAATCAAAATAAATTGCCTAATTGTACTGCCACTTTCCTCGTTTAGAAATAAAGGAGCACGGTCAAAGCCTCGTACAAGCGGAATTTGCGTTCAGAAAGCAAGTACAGCCTTTATGTATTCTACATGCATTGTGCCTCGTGCCCACGTTCTGCAGGCTCGACTAGTGCAGCAGCTGAGGCAGTACCCGCAGCTGGCCGAGCAGTTGCCTCAAGGAGAGAATGTCCGCGAGCTAGTGAACGAGGCGGACGAGTACCAGAGGCCGTACACGCGGACCGAGCCGACGAGGACGCCCGGTTACGGGGTCCACCACTACGGCAGCACCCACAAGACGCGAGAGGAGAGGCCGCAGTTGCTGAACGCCGCGCCACCTCGGTGGTCGCAGCGCCCCGTGGCGAACGAGCCCTTCAAATACGTGCAGCCCAACCGCATCAGGAGGCCACCGCCACCGCCACAGGCGCCCACCGATTATGAGGCAGAGGAAGCCCTCCCACCTGGGGCCAGGCCGCGCTACTATCAGAAGCCATTTAAGGCGTCCGAGGAGGACGCTCTCTTTACGAGGTGAGGGCGCCGCCGCCGAAAGTCGTGGTGACGTTGACTTCCACGGGGTTTATTCTACACTGCAGTAACATGTGTTGACTAATCATGTGGATTACCAAGCATACCCCACTGCTGTTACTGCCATTACTGACACTATTACGCTTATACCTCCTAGTCAGCAGCACAAGGCTAGCAGGCTTCGCGTAGAGGGCGTAGTCAAACAACCTCTTCATCGGAGTAGGGGATCCGGCGTCGTCTAGCGCCACAATATTTATTTTAGATGCGAAGCAGCTTTTTCTCGGGGCTGTGTCCGTCCTTCCATTGGCGACCGTCCGCTCGGGAACCATGTGTGCTGGCACGCGCTAGCGCGTTCGGGCCTGTGTAAGGGGCTGGGTAAGACGCTGTGGCCTCTCCCCCTTAGAACCATGTGTGCTGGCACACGCTAGCGCGTTTGGGCCTTTGTAAGGGGCTGGGTAAGACGCTGTGGCCTCTCCCCCTTAGAACCATGTGTGCTGGCACGCGCTAGCGCGTTCGGGCCTGTGTAAGGGGCTGGGTAAGACGCTGTGGCCTCTCCCCCTTACACTCTCTCAGCAATCACGTGATAGATGGCGTCGGGGAACGAGATTCTGCAGACGCTCGATGAACCCACGTGCTCAAGCGTGGCGTGGCGATGAACCCGCGTGACGTACTCCAACAAGAGTTCGGGACGAGTAACAGCAACAGCATCTACAGTGAATTATGGTGTGCTCCACTTGCAAGGACGCGTTAACATCGGGCAGGGTGCCCGTGATGAACGGAACTTTAAGTTGACCCATGCGCTGCTTCGCATCCCCACATGGTTCCCTTTAGTTGGAGATGGTGTAATTTTTTTACAAAGCACGATGTACACTACGGTCCATTGTTAAAGGGAACCCTCTAGTGAGCACCTTTCATATTGCCGGCCCTCTAACAGCAAGTGGACAGGGAAACATTGTTCATGCACTGCACGAGTCTGTCAAAAAGAGGCAGAACTGTCCACCACCAGTAGTTTTATGCAAATCTAAGCCACTATGTTTTTACAAGAGAGCGAAATCCAAACATGCCCTGCACGCAGGTGTTCCCTTTAACAGTGGACCCGTCTGTACAATGGAAGCATTGGATAACTTACATGACGTCGCAGTGGCAGCATGCAGAGGCTCTGGCTGTTATTTACAAGGTGTTGTCTCACTGCTTTCTTGGAACAACGCTGCATGCAGCACGTTCGGTCAGCCTTGTTTGCGGTGTTTTGCGGATAGTGGAAACGTTGTGCGTCGCTGATCGTAACATCAGGCAGACGCGCTGACTAACAAAAATAAGAAAAATAAACAAGCACCAGCACAATAAAGATGGTGTGAAGAAAAAATCACAGTTTTGCCGCAAGGGCGAAGCAATGAATGCGACAGCAACAAAATGTAATGTTATACGAAGTAAGGCTCGCAGCTAACTCTTTTGGATCCGATCTCGCTTAACTCTACAAAACGCTGGTGTAAGGGAATGCGGTCGCTCTAGTGATAAAGTGGCTTTCGTGCAGTGTGTCGCCTCAACGCGAAACGGTGAGAGCACAGGACGTAGAGGGCATACGCATACGAGCCTTTTGCTGATGTCTACCGAGATAGCGCGCGCGCCAATGCTCGCGACCGCGCCCTTATAACCAAAGTTCGCAGTTGCTGCTCGAGCGACGCTGCAGCTCCCCCACCCCCTCCCCTGGAGTCCCTTCATGCTCCTTGCGAAAGACGGGCGGGGCGTTTCCTCTCTGCTTGAGCAATCGACGGCAGGCCTCGCACGCGGACTGATGTTATCGCATGTGCCTTCCGTGCGGCGGAGATGTCCGGCTCGTTTCATGTCTACTTCAGCTGCGTTCGTCGCCAGCGCTCGCGCACTTTTACTCGCCGGTAGACCATACGATGCGCTGAGCGTTGTTATCGATTTTGACTTTATACGAAACATTACGGCGACGGCGACGGCAAAAACCCGCCGAGAGTGTCCATATAATTGCTATCGCGATGAAATGGCTCGGTGTCACGAGAGGGAACAACACATAGTCAAGATGTACTACGACGATACGCTGAACGGCGACAGGTTACTGCGTAGATCTATAGTAGGTTACAACCTACGAATAAATACAAGCTCCACCCGCAAAACCGCGGTGCGCTTGTCAATCACCTACCTAAGACAGCCGTTCAAGGTGGTTTCCTTTCGAACCGTAGGTACTTTTTCTGTCCTAATGTAAATACCACGCATATAGGAAACTAAAGGTTTGTCTTTCTTACTAAAATAGGACCTTTGGCTAAACAGTGATGCCAGGATCTTTGATGAAATTTGCCAGGTTGGTCAAGCTTTCGACGAAAACCAGCGACACGAAAATGTGTCTCATGGGTAAACCAACTATCTGAAATACGTTTATAGTGCTTGACGTCATGGAAATAAGCAAATGTGATTGGATGGAACGTCTATGCAAATTCTCTCTGGGTGGGACACTGATGGCAGTGGCTGGAGCTTGTATTTATTCATAGGTTGTACCCGGTTATAGTACCTTTAGTTTATTTAGCGAAGCCATTATGCGTTTTCGTCGTGATGCACAAAGACGGTATAACAGCGACAATGGGACCGAATTTAGGAAGCTTTTCTTTCGTAAGTTATATTTTTCCTCAGCCAGTCGCCTTCTCCAATGTTATGTCCAGCATTGCGATTGGCTGAAATCTCATCTTACTAAGAATTCTAGCGCAAGAGCTTTTCGTGAACGAGGGCCCTGGCTCCTGTGATAAACATTCAAGGCAATCGTTGCATTAAACGCCTGTTCAAACACGCCATCGTTCCTCCGCTATTCTCAAATATAGGGCCCCCTGAATGTGACACTACTTAAGAGCGTTAATATAATTTTACAGGTGCAGAATGTTCACGACAAAAGCCGTCAATCACCACATGTGACTTTCGGAAGCACAACCACATTCACGTACCGTCACCTTGAAACATGCAAAAATACGCGCATGCATTCGCAGATTGCCGTGACATCAAACAAGTCTTCCCCGCGGATACCTCTTGGCGCAAGCTAAGGACAATGCGAACTAGAATATATTTCTTGAAACTCCAATGTATTTGCAGCCGGCTTAGTTCTTACATTTAACAACTTGTGCTTTCGGGGATTAAGAGGGTGTGGAGGAAGACAATAAGGAAGTCAAAGAAGTTGACTAGTAAAATTTTCGGTTGCCAAATATATGCGACTCCTCTACAGCAGCACTTCAATTTCGAAATTTGAATGTCTTCTATGAGGAATAATTAAGGAAAGAATATGTGCAGTCTAGCACTTTTACCAAGCATTCGGCATCCCAGAGGCACATGATATCGACAGTGGGAAGAGAAGTGTTATTGCCACTATGACGGCGCATTTCTCTGAAGTGGCTGACTCTAGACTGCTTTGCACGCGCTGAACAGTCTATCTAATGCTGCCTGCATCGCGTGTTAGCCTATTTAGGCGAACCACTTGAGTAGTTTTGTATTTCTGAATGAGGCCTTTACGCGGAGCGTCAAAAGGTATCGTACTTATGTTTAAACGTTTGTCGGCATAGCGTTTGTTTTTAGCCATTATGCATAATCGGCAGATTAAAGAAACTTTACCAATAAGTCGGATTAACGGTGGCGTTCTTACTGAAAGCACTCGCATGCCCTTATATTTAAGTAAGTCTCCTGAAGGGGCAGAATGAAGTGATCCGGTACAGATGTTTTGCTTTATGCTTTGAATATATTTGCAATGAAAAAAGTGAGGCACGGGAGATAAATAATTCGCTTTATCATGATTCGTAATATTTGGATTTTTCTTCAGGTGTATTTTGCCGATGACGAGCCAAAAATGTGTGTGTATAAGTTGAATGTTTCGAGATTCGTTATATTAAGTATTAACAGAACGTGATGGGGTTGACTAATGCAACTAAAGATGAGGATCGTTTGTTTGTAGGTCATTCTCTGCTGCTTCAACATTAGTGTCATATAGATAATGTTTTTAGCCCATGCTTTGCTATGAATTGCTTTGTTAGCATCTGGCATTGTACTGTAGCATTATTGTCATGTAAACCAAAAGCTTTTGTAGCGGAAAACAGTTTAGGCTCTTCTTTAAATGGAAGCTTTCAGACACGCATCGCAAAATATACACGGTCTGCTCACACTTACGTTAGAGAAAGCGAGGCATGTGATTTCAATGACACTCACTTGTCAACTGAAATTCACCCCTTTTATATTGATAGCGCATTTTGAAATGTACCGTCATTTTCAAGACAGATGTTTCTCAGCCAAATCCTCAAGCTTATTCTAAACTCTCTTCAATTTAAACTTTTTTGTCTACTTCACAAAATGCACTATCAAACACAACTTCTAATATTTCCATGTATCTTTTTTTCCTACACCTTTGCACATTTCAACCCATCTATCTTATTCTAACTCACTGTAAAATGAAGTAACAAAAAAACTTTGAACAAAGACTAATCGTTTCACTTTCATCTCTTGGGACGTCGCCGATACCCACCAAAATATTTTAATCAGTACTTTTAGCTGTGACCTTTGGGAAAGTGCAACCACGTCGCAACCTATGGTTCACACGTTACTGTGACAAGGAAAGTACTTTCTCAGAAAAAAGAAAAAAAAGGAACGAAAAAGGGAAGAGTACAGTTGCAAAGACTGACCGCACTGCCCAAGCATGACCTGCTGCTGCTGGAAGAATGCATTTTGGAGTAGAAAGAAAAATAAATGGTGAGGCAAATACAGAGGGTGAGGTCTGTCAAAGGAAAGCTCAAGTGGCCACAGCTTAACCCTTCACATGTTTAACCTATATCTTCCCACCAGTGAGGTAACAATGCATATTAAGCTCGCATTGGGCAGCTGCCTGTTAAAGATTTCGGTGTCTACGTAAAGCACTTTGTTTTTCTTTTTGTTAGTCTTCAAGATCCAGTAACAACTTTTCCATTCTGTCAGCACAACTGACAATCAGGCGTAACACGGATTCATCTCGCGGACCTGTGACGCCACTACAGAGACCTTTCTGAAACACACCGAGCGAAAACTGGAAGACAAAGAAATTACCGCACATTGTTTTCTTCGTTCTGCTTCTAAAAGTTCTCACGATTAATAGCAGTCAGCTAGCCCGTTTGTTCATCTCGCTCCATAAGGACAGCATGAGCATTTATCTCGCGCAGGAACGTTTTAGGTTCGATTCTGTCCACTCCACGCAACAATGTCAATTGCCCGTAGGAAATGGTCACGCTAAATAAGTCTAACCCCTAATGCAACTTGGCAAAATGTTTCCGACCTTTTTTTTAGTTCAGCCCCCAATAACTCCTCACTGACCTGACTGACTCCTGTCTTCTCTTCTCTCCTGGCACGCTCTGCTCTTCCTCTAACACCGACCTTCAACCCCGAAGAAGCAGCGGAGGCACGACGTTCGTCGTGCTCAGGCAGATAGAGCCGCTGTCGCGCAGGTACCACGAACCGGCGCGAGAGCGGCACCCGCACGTCGGCCAGGCGTCGCAGGGCTCGGCGGACGTGCGGCTGGCCCACGGGCCGACCGCGGCGCCGCGGGGCGACGTGCTGCTCGTGGAGCCCGTGCGCCAGAGGCCGTACGGCAAGCGCTTTCAAGTCGTCACCACCACCGAGCCGTCCACGACCAGAGACGTGGCGAAGAAGATAAACTTCTCCTACCATCCCATCATCGACTACATCACAAGATAGCCGCCGTGCGAGCAATCCTTTTCATCCCTTTCGATGTCATGCTTGCCTCTTTTGTTTCTCTGTGTTTGCTCACACGAATGCGGCTTATCGACGCAGTAACTGTAGTCAAGGTGGACCTCCTCAGAAGCGGCAAGGCTCCAAGAAATGGACCCGCCGTACAGCGCTTCAAGGCCGGCCACGACGCAGGTTGCTTCAAAGCCACCCAGTTCATACGACCTGACGCCCCGGTGTTTGTCTTATGTCAAGCTCGCGTTAATGTACGAGATAAATAGTGCCCAGTAAAATTTATAAGAGTAGCAGCCTGAAAAAAAAAAAGCCTAATCGTTGTACAATGGTCAAAACCGTGCTCCATGATGGAAAATTGAGCACAGTGCGGGAGTAAAATAACTGTGAACCATGTGATTGCAGAAAGGCGCCTATTCGTTAAATACGTCGCCGGCTTTCTATGCACGAAGGCGTCCATAAATTCGTAAGTCCACGTTTAACGAGAGGTTCTCAGAGTAATGGTGTTTCCATTTTTTTTATTTCTCTGTTCCCTTGCTGTAATTTACAAAAAACGTGTGGGCTCCAAGGAGGAAAAACAAGAGACAAAACAAGATAAAAAAGAAGAATGGTAAAATCGACGCTGCTAATCTGGAACCTCTCACCATACCTAAGCATTTGATCATGCAATGTAAGCATTTGTGTATTCAAGGTTATTATGGAGAAGGCTGCTCGACTAACCGAAAAGGTAGTCAACGCTTCGGCCTGCCAATAATTCAAATGTCCTTCTCCAGGTAGGCTCAACGATACACATTTCACGTTGCACTTAGATTGTAAAGCATTGTTTAATTCAAGCTTTTTCATGCGGCGCTATGCTTGGGGAATAAGCAAGGTAATACTTGCCTCTTAGGACGAAGCTTCCAACATTCACGTGCTAGTTGTGTTATTATTATAGCTGTTTTCACCAAACATTACAACTGCAATTACTCCCCTCTCCATGTGGCGTGAAAGCTCGCTGTCTATGCTACGTCTTCCAGAGCCAGTTTGGGGCGGAATGAACGATGCTCTTCGTTCGCGAGTGCCCTTTGTCTTTGGCCGGTCGTCTTCGCTAACGATATGTGCAGTATCACGCATGGCCGGAATGTTCTCTTGCCAAGAAATTGAGCGCAAGAGGTTTAAGGTAACACGGGCTCTGGGTGTGTTGCCTGTGAAGTCGTTCTGTACACAAGTGCAAGCATTTTCTTGTGTTCGATATCTTTGCGACCAGCTAACGAGTCGCGGTATTTCCTCTCAGTAGAGGTTTAGATGTCTCTGTATGTCTGGTGTTACTATTTGTTCGTGGCTTGTGTAAAAACCAGGGACCGAATTTTGCGAAGTTTCTCTTTTGTAAGCGCTGATTGCCATTGGCCAGTCGGGTGAACGCTACGGCAACGCCCAGCAGTGTGATTGGCTCAATTTTTTTTCTTACATATAATTTTACGATAACAGTTTTTCTGAATATGGGCCACGGATCCAAAATTACAAAGCTTTTATTTGTCCTCTTTGGGTTGGCCGGTAATGTCGTCTAATATTATAACCATGCGGCAGGATTGGCTCGCGTTTGCTCTTATGAGCAATTATGGCGCAAGGAGTTTTGTTTTCTTTCTTTTGTGTGTGTGTGTGTTTGTGTTTGCGCGAATACCGGCCAAAATGATTTAATTTACATGCACCGCAAGCCTACACAAATGTTTGAAACATTATTTTGTCTTGCAACAGATTTTTGTCTCAATATGTGTTAACACCCTAACGTATCTTTGTACTAAAATCAAGTGACTTCTTTCTTGAAAAGTGAAATATAGTTGCTGAACAGAAAACTGTACGTGGAAGTCCGTCGAGCGAAACAAAGTTAAGCATAGGTTACGAAATATAAGGCGAAGGTTCGTGCTACTGTTCTGTGTGCTTATAAAAGAAACATCTTTTTTTTTTTTTGTACTGTTGGTATTGCAGGATATACACAAAACCAAAGCTTACTAACCACTGAGTGTTCGCGATCCCTAAGTATACGGCATTTTTGAGTAAGCAACGCATTTTAGAGCGGCGAGCAGCAAGTATCAATAAGAATTTAATTTGCCTTGTTCTTGGAAGGCTTGATTTTTTATATGATTCACTGAGCTGCAAACAAAAAAAAAAAAAGTTGAATGCTACGCTTTCCGCTAAGCCGTCGCAGAGGTGTTGCTTTTACTCCGAAGCCCTTTTTCCTCCTTCCCTTTTCCTTTACTTTTTTTTTTCGTGAGTGTTGTGCTGTGTGAATAGTCGTGCTGTGTGCCTTTCTGTACAGTAGTTCCTGGTTCGCCACTACTGCCATCGATTTTGCTACGTCGCAAGCTCGCGTTTGCACATTATTTATTGTTGTACCATAGGCGCTCTGTCCTTCTTTCATGTGATCGTGTCGCTAATCGCAAGACTGTAGCAGGCATTGTTGTATTTCATTTTTAAACCAGTTCACATACACAAAGAAGGATATGTATATGCTGTTGCTAATAAAGAAGTACTCAGCGTATGCGCAAGAAGTGAGTTGTCTGTGCTGTTTGTGCTGGCATGATGGTGGCTCTCATATCTCATGCCAAAATCGCGATGGGCTTCGGGGTCTCCGCCGAGGTTTCCACTCTTGCTGCGACCTGTGATTCAGGATGCGGAATCTTCAAAAGCAGCTCTGTGGAAGACCCTCTGTAGTCATTGGTGACGACGACGTTGATGATCAATTGTGGTAATGCGCATGATGATGAATTGGCAATGGGCGGCACATTGTGGCAGCTTCTCGATGGTTTGAGTGTTTCGTTTTCGTCTTTACTAGATGTGGAACACGGAATATTCGGCCACACAAGCAGCAGCTATGCCAAATTTATGGCTTAGTAAAACAGCAAAAGGAAGGAAAGGAAAAATAATGAATATACAAAATAGCAAAACAGCGGACCAGCAGGTGCGTGAACCACGAGAAAATAATAGAAGAAAAAAAAAACAAGGTTATTGAAATACATATAAACTGCATTCCATATGGAATCTGTCAAGTTATTGTTTAAAGGAGCCCTGCAACACTTTTCCGAGCAACCATCGAATGGCATCACTAAAGGAGTTTATTGCCTCACGAATCGACCGCCGCAATTTTTTTAGAATTCGTCAAGTACGAGCGGAGTTACAGAGATTTGTCGCACGCTGTAACTGCTTTCTCTCTACTATCGTCCCGACGAGATGCACTGGAAGCTAAGCAGGGAGGGATGACACGGGGGAAAGAAGTCACGTCACGCGCGCGTCATGACCTTGAGCACTTTTTTTCTCCTTTTTTTTTAGGGGCGAAGCTCCTCTTAGTCTAACCTTGTCCCGCGTAAGGCGTAACCGCGTAAGGCGTAACCGGCAGTATCTCCCGAACAGTATCTCCCATCACCGATCCTTTGCAAACTGCCTCACTACTTCGTCTTTGCAAACATCCCACTTTGATCCATCACCGATCCATTACTTCACCGACCATAAAGCCGTTATAATGAAGGGGGAACGGAAGCCACCTTTGCAAACTGCCCACTACTTCGTCTTTGCAAACATCCCACTACGACCCATCACCGATCCATCACTTCACCGACCATAAAGCCGTTATAATGAAGGGGTAACGGAAGCTACCACTTACGATTATTAAAATTTCTTGTATAAATATATACAGTGTTTGTGACGTCTTTGATGATGTATTGGGCTATCGCTTTGATTACTGCTGGGCGAAACCACTGAAGATTTCACGGTGTAACCATGATTGCTTCAGGAGCTTCGCCCAAGCTCTTCATCATTCACCCGTGGATATGGTGTGAATTTTACGGCAAAAGCTGTTATGAGATCATTTCACCGGCCGTTTATGGCGCCGTAGTTGTCCGCCGCCGCCGCCGCCGCCGCCGCCGCCGCCGGTGTCCGTAACCAGTATCGCTCGAAATAAGAAAAAAAAAACGAAATAAGAAAAAAAAATTCCGAGAATGGAACGAGGTTCGAACCTGGTCCCTCTGCGTGGGAGCCCAGTATTCAACCTCTGAGCCATCCCTGTGCTTGAAATTGCTTTGCAAAAAGGTCCTATACAGGCTTCATGTCGGGAAGGAACCACATTAGCATATGCAATATAGTGTGGTAGAAGAGTAAAATAAGCATCAAGCGTCGCACAACGCGAATTCTGTAACCAGGCGTCACACAATGCGAATTGCGCAACGAGTAGGTTGTTGAATGCTTCCAACCCATTACAAAGGGATCTGCCATAATTCTTCATCGCCATCAGGCACAGCATCAACAAAGTGCGCATAATGCCTTACATGCGTTTAGCAGGTACCACGGCTCTCCGTAGAATGACGAAAAATGGCACAGTGCCTGCTGCCCTACTTCTCAAAAATTACAATGATTTATAGCGTAGTGCGTTCCTCGCAAGTGCACTTGTATTGGTTGCCAAGGAAGCCCATAAGCGCATGATCCATTTCCTCGGGGTCTCAGTGATGTTCTTCGCCCCCCCCCCTCTCTCTCTCTCCCATGTCAACGTATGTTATACAGCATGACGGGAGAGGGACATAGCGACCGGGCGTCACCTAGTGCAAATTACGTAACTGGTGGGCCGTTTAAAGCTTCCAACCCATTACAAAGGGATGAACCATAAATTCTTCATCGTCACCAGTGGCCGCGTCAACAAAGTGCACATAATCCCTTAGAGACGTGTAGCTGGTTCCTCGCTTCTCCGCAGAATGACGAATAATGGCATAGTAGGTGCTTACCAACTTCACAAAACTTGTGATTTATGGCGTAGTAGGTACCCTTCTAGTGTACTTGTATTGTAGCCCCAAGAGAGCTTACAACGGGCTCTAGAAACGCCGCTCTTCCAGCTTTCGCTGTGTCTGTGCTGCGGTTTCAGCGCAGGCCTGGCGTTCTCTCTCTTTTTTTTTTTTTTTTTTGAACGCGTGGCTTACTTTCAGTGCGATCGTGAGCGCGCGCGCGGCCACGTGGCGGCCTCCCGCAGCGGTCGCGGTTAGTATGAGCTGACGATGCTCAAATCGCGAATGGCCGTGAATTTGGGTATATGGCGCGGTCATTTGGGTATATGGCATCATTTGTCGAGATAAGAGGGAATGATTTCTAGCTGAGTTTGAGAATTACTCGAAAATTCCACGCCGCGCGCTGCGCTATAATGCTTGCCTCGCGTGTTCTCAGGAACCTGACTACCGGTCGGCGGCGTTTTCGGGCCATGTTGAAAAAGTACTGCAGGGCCCCCTTAAGAGAAGCTCCTGCGAAGCTTCTAGAACAAATTTCTGTTCTCTTTTTTGGGGGTGGGGGGAGGGGAGGGGAGGGAACTTCTTATAGAGAGAATGCGTCCATTTAAGTTGTTCAGGCGACTGTAAAAAATACTGCTGGTGATGTTGCGGGTACATCCCTTTAAATAAGGAGATAAATGAAATAAACGAAGGTTATTAGCGCGTCACATACAAAGGAATGTGACGTCTTGAGTCTACCGAATCCAGGAGGCTGCCGGTAACATACAGTTGATGGCATCCGTACAGATGTCACCGCTTTAATAAATAAATAAATAGATATTTAAAACATTAAAGAACTTTGAGGCGTCTGAGAAGAACGCAAGAAATGTTACGCTAAATGGTAAACGCCGAAAACAGCCCTTGAGAACACCAGTGTGGTGTTCTTAAAGTTGCACCTATAAGTCACGGCACGCGAGTGCTGTTGCAATTCGGCCCGGCTCGCTGGGACTGCAGCCGCCGCGAGATGGAAACGAAACCTATACTACCACGTGCTCGGAGGCGAAAACCCGAACTACGAGATGTACATTACCAGTTATTAAGAACATTATAATATATCGCCGTATTCGTACTTTTAATATTGTCTCAATACAACCAATATATGTACCTATAGACAGGTAACTTGAAACTTGTAGGTTTAATAAGCAAAGAGCTGATAGAAGTAGACCTAAGGATACTCCCGTTATCCCTACATCAGGCAAATATAGTGCATAATTAAGCAAATTACATGTTCTGACTCTCTTTAGCGCTCTTTGGCCAACCCTGGCCCTTGCGCCACAAAAACCCACTAATCATCATCATCGTCATGTTCTGAATTGCTGATGGCTCTAGTCTCGTATCTGGCTTGGCCCTTTTAATAAATATACGTAACGTTAGTGCGATAAAGCAGGAAAAAAAGCAGTTTCGCTTACTTTGTTCTTCGTCTTGCCTTAGCGCTCTCGTTTGCTACATATCCTGGTTGTTAATGTGGCACTTTAGCTCAATTAAAATACAAATCAATATCCAAGAATCAGCTTACCCTCATTGAAAGGGCACCAGAGATGACCATGGCCCACGGCTACCTGGAATTATGACGCGGCCCACTTCGGGCTCGCACGTGCTCAGAATTAAAGTTTATTCCCTCTCTCTGTCTCTAATACGAAGCGAGAGAAAAAAAAAAAAAACGGTGTGACGTACTCTATGAGGTGTACTTATACAGCGGCACCAGAGGATTGTTAAATGTAGGATAGACCACTCACAGTCCCATAACTTGTCACAACATCGAGGTTTTTAAATCTGTCAACCGTGTTTTCATACAGAAAGCTGAAAAAAAAAATGCTACCTCAATGGGGAATTGAAATTTGCTTAAGGAAGGCCACAGAGAGGCAGTGAGTGCACCGAATCGCCAAGTAATTTAAAGAAAATAGCGGGAAGAAGAAATGTGGCTCACAGTTTAACTTTGAGAAACGCAGCAGCGTTGCTGCTCTCGCGTTACGCGCCCGCGTTCACTTTCTCTCGCGTTAAGGAAAAGTCATGCGGTATATTGATGGTAAGAGTAATTTTTATTACAGGCGCAAGAGAAACACCCTTTGATGAGTGTGTGCTTTGATCGGCGTTAAAAGTCAGGCACACGACACATCGAGTATCATTAGCTCCGCTTTTATAGCAGTCTAATAAACATTACATTTGTATTCCTATGATTCAGCAAGCTGTATTGAAGCATTACTCGACCCCGGAGGAATATATTAACGAAAGTTACGTGTGATATTCACATCATCGCATCGTAAAGTGCACTTAGTCCGCCAGAACGACGCAGTGTCCTCTTCATTTCTTACGAGGCTGGGCGATGGCCTCATGCTGACCGAGGATGACAGATTGATTCACAGCCGCTTTGTCGACTAGGCTATGTAGGCGAATACGACAAGCGCTATCCACTGACGTTGGTCTACGTAGCACTATCCAGGACTATCAACAGCCTCGACGGCCTATACCTCACCAATTCGAAGGTTACTTCAGGTTCCGACATGTCGCCGGCTCTATATATATATTTTTTTTGCCGACGAAGTGACCGAGGCATCCTCGATTTCCCAACAGCTGTGCTATACCTCATACTTCACTACACATGGACCCCTCGTCACTGCGATGGCGACCAGATCCGATAACCAGTCGTGACCAGCTGCTGGTGCTCACTCATCACGATGATGACGACCTTCTTCAAGAGCTGTCAAGAACCTCTTCCACACATGCACACGGGCTCGTGAAACGTGTGTACGTTCTCCATCATAAGGGAAAAGTATAAGCGCTTCATCTTACCGCTTCTGGTGTTGGTAATACCCACGTTGCCGTTGGCAGTGTTACCCAACTGTAAACAACTGGTTATATGTCACATATGCTGCTCTTCAACATGCATGTGTGCGTATAAAATTTACACAAATCTTTAGCGTCATTTTGTAACGTTTCGCTCAGTAAAACAAATTACGCCACAGTCACCTTCCCGCCGCATGCTTCGCATAACATCGACTCCCACGGTACGTGGGATCTGCCGAATTTTTCATGTCGTGACCCTACAGTTATATTGGTCTAATCCTCATACCTTCCCATGCTAATTTTGGTCTACACCAAGTTAAGGAGGCTATCATGACAGCACCCAGACGTAGGCGGCTAGATAGATAGACACGTAGATGGAAACGCTCAATGTGTTAAAGGTTTGCTAAGAAATGCTTCGTACTAAAAAAATAATAATAATCTAAGAGCAGCAAACGTGTGCGGGCGCGCATCAGTCGCTTGGCAGGTGAAACACGTTTAAAGCATCGCGGTCAAATGCGAACTACTCAGAAGCGGCAAAGACCTCGAAAATCACTCTCCTTTCAGGCGAAACAACAGCCAACGGGATGCACTAAGCTCGAAAGATGGATGAGCCGCCGTATACGCGCGCCGCGAGTTTCAAAACCCTGAAAAAGTGCAGAAGCGGAACTTCCTGTCGCCGTCACATGCGGTATACAGAGTCAGGTATGACGACACACCACCGCCATAATTTGAATGAAAGGTAAAGGTTCAGCCTGGCATTGCATAAGTATCGTTATTTTGACAGTGTCAGGGACTGGCGCGCGTCACTCGGAGGCCAGTAAGCTAGGCCATGGCGCTTCGCGGTACTCACTATTTTGCCAGCATCACAGTGCCAGAACCCGGTGCGATAGCGACGTGCCGCTCCACCAATGACGTCATATCGTGACGTTTGTGCTCAGGTCACGTGATTCTCCCGCGTGTGACGGAACCGGAAGTTTCCCTACTGAGCTTTTCAGGGCACAGACGCCGGGCTGGAACTTCTGTGTCACAAGGTGTGCAACATCCCACATAGTGTATGTATAGGGGCTGCAGATGTTGCGTATTGCGGGGTCCTATCTATCGCAGCTAGGATACTAGTAATTATAACAATTATTATTATTATTATTATTATTGGGCTTTTACGCTCCAAAACCACGATATGATTATGAGACACGTCATATTGGAGGGCTCCGGAAATTTCGACCACCTGGGGTTCTTTAACGTGCACCTAAATCTAAGCAAACGGGCGGCATTGCGCCTTGGCAGCATTGGCAGCATGCGGCCGCCGCGGCCGGCATTCAATCTCTGCTACAATACGAGAGCGAGCACAGCATAAAAGTCTGGAATGCATGGCTTCCTCACGCCAGGCGATGCGGGATAGCCTGCGCGTGTTTTCCATCCCAGCCATCGCAATAGAGCCGCCGTGACGCGGAAGAGATTGTGGGGCGTTGCCTTGAGCAGAACGCGAGTGGATACGATCTCTATCTTTCACGGTAGCGCACGAGCTTACGCAGCGGCACCGATGCATCGACTACAGCAGAGTAAAGCGGAAACAGATGTGCCGTGCGATATAAAATGCCATAGCGGCATTACAGGTAAACACACATCCACACACGTACAAAAATACTAGCTCATATGACGAATGCCTGCGATATTACACCTCTTCTTTTTCTCTTTTATTCGTCCAGGTGAAACTTACCAATGAAGAATACGCAATGTGCACATCTTCTCTGCATTTCCTTTTAGAATTTACCTTACTCATCATGCACGAGATAAACAAAAATATCTCCAAATGACTGTCGACGTTAACGCGCTCAGGATTGAAGCAACGTAATGACAAACCGTCGTGTATCAAACGACAGTCGCGTAATGTACGAAACGCGCGTGCAACAGCCGAGCTTTTTTCTCGTGCACCCCAATGATTACTATGATGTTCGTGGTGCTGATGTTGATATTTGCTGACGTCACCTTTTAAATGACCAATAATAGCCGTGTTTGTTCTCATCAGGGTCTACCAGGGAGCGGCTGATTATCAGGCGGATGATAGGCCTTGGTTGTAGCTTGTGCGCTTGCACGGGTTAGGGGGTTTAAGTGTACATTGATACGTCAATAAAATGGTTGTAAGTCCGACGACGCTGTGTGACTGAATGTGCCTTCTTCTTCGTCCTCGTTACGAGTTTCTCGCATCTAAACATGAACCAACCGGCCCAGCTTCTCACGCTTCTCAAACAGTAACTAAAGCGCCCAGATCACCCTTTCAATTTCACATCCCTGCCTTTCCATCTCCAGCCCCATACACACTGCCATATGAGCGTCCTTGAAAGCTGCCCTGATTTCGCTAACTCCTTTAGCTACTTGTTTCACGATCCCTGCACAACCCGCTGCTGCAATAGGTCAATTACTTTCAATTACCACCTCTGGATTCCGGTCCTGCATTGCGTACGACAGTCGTTCCTTGGCCTTCACCATCATTGCTCCGATCGGTTTCCCAGGAAGCGCACTAATTCGTTCTCTGCGCCAACCCTCTTTCTCTCTTATCACGTTGCTGCTATGCGGATGTTCGAATCCCCAACAAAGAGAGCTCGCGGCCCTTCCTCCACTTCGGCTTCGTATTATGTGTCTGAAGCTGCGACGCACCCTTTCTGTCCTAGCATCTCCTTCCGCTTATCCGAATTACCCTTGCTCCCTCACCTCACTCCCCCACTTTTGTAGAGGGGGTGGTCGGGCAAGAGGAATTCAATAGCTAGAGTTCGCTTGCTAGGTCATCCTTCTCATTCACTAAACTGTGCAGTCGCCACCATACCACATATATGTATACATACAAGCAAAATGTGCCCCCTCTGCTTCAGCTACCGACTCAAACAATGTCTCTTGCAGCGGGCAGAAGTTAGCACACCGTATAACGCGCGCTACGACTCTCCTTCCCACGCATTACCTTGTATACTGACGCCACCTCGAAAAATGAATTCCACTACTCTAGACAAAAAACTTTCTGCCACCAATATTGAACAAAAAAGACAAAAAGGTTAACGGCGAGAAAAAAATAGAAAACAAGAAAGTTCTACGCTAGCAGTTTAACCAATGTTACATAAACCAAGCCCCTCAACCCCCCACCCCCTAACCAAAAGAAAAGAAAAAGAAACATCGCTTTGGCCCTCTGCACCTGCTGCGTTTACAAGATAGCTTCGACGAGAGGGTTCGTACGCTCCCTTCGGCGTCATGCGGGAGAGCGTTCCCTCCGGACGCGCTATGCCAAGTACCGTCACAGCAGATTCCGCGGGTCAGAATATGCATTTATTCAGGTAAGAGTGCCTGCATATGTATGGCATGGGTTTCATTCCGCCCAGTATCGGAAGTATTTTTCATGATCTTTTGTCCCTTTTCTTGTGAAGAGCAGTACATACCCATGCAGTGTATAGTTTTCGCAAAAAAGGTTCATGCAACAGCAACACAAGCCCAGTGGCCAGGTTTGTAGACGTTACCGAAAGAAACTAACCGAATATAGTTACAGTTACTGCATAGAAGATGTAATAGATTACTGTTACCAACTTACTGCCTCACAAAAGCAAGTGATGGAAAGAAGATTACTTTTAAGGGCTCGTTTTTCTTTGTTAGACATAATATTAATGGGAACTAACACACAGCAATGCCAAGGAAAGTATAGGGGGTGTTATTTGTACTAATTAGAATATAAATGTGAAGAAAGTAAAGTGGACTAAAAGATAACTTGCCGCCGGCAGGGACCGAACCTGCGACCTTCGAATAACGCGTCCGATGCTCTACCACTGAGCTACGGCGGCGGTCATCTCCCCGTCCACTTTATATGGTATATATGTGAATTGAAACTTAGGAATGTCAGTCAGCGCCAGTCGCAGCCATGGCGGTGAGTGTGGAACACTATTTTTTCTGCCTTTTGGCGTCACGTAGCACGTGATCTATTTACGAGCAGGCAGCTGATCAATAATCCCTCGCATACTACCTGAAAGCATCATGTCTGCCAGAACGAGACCCTCGCTATGAATGAAGGAAAGAAGATTACTTTGAAGGGCTCATTTTTCTTTGTTAGACACAATATTAATGGGAACTAACAGACAGCAATGCCAAGGAAAGTATAGGGGGTGTTATTTGTAGTAATTGGAATATAAATGTGAAGAAAGTAAAGTGGACGGAAAGATAACTTGCCGAAAAGATGTGTATCAGTGACCACTGTCGCTTTCGCAGGCAGAGCG